>NC_088399.1:91657302-91784802 GCF_034236695.1 Oncorhynchus nerka | reverse complement strand
GAGCTGACAAGGTACAAATCTGTCGTTCTGCCCCTGAACAGGCAGTTAACCCACTGTTCCTAGGCCGTCATTGAAAATAAGAATTTGTTCTTAACTGACTTGCCTGGTTAAATAAAGGTAAAATGAAAAAATGAAATGAAAACACTGCCCCTCTCTGTAGAGGCCGCAGATGCTGCCGTTGCCCCAGCGATGTTTGCCAGGCAGCTGAGGAGGAAGTGTGAATTTAGATTGCAGGCGGAATCATGGGCTTTGGGGCGGGCGGCTTTGGGGCTTGGGGGAGGGCGGCTTTGGGGCTTAGGGCGGGCGGCTTTGGGGCATGCACTGCAGTCTCAATTAGCCTAGCTAGCCAACGTTAGCACGCTTAACTAGCTTCCCCCGGTTTGATACAGTCAATAGAGGTACTACATAATCGTATTGGATGATGAATAACCTAGCTATGGCAGCTACTAGTAATGAGTCGGCTTGGTTGGTTGGTTGCTGTGTCTCATATCTCACTCCCTGCTACCCATGTCACTCACAGTACGGCCCATCCCCCTCCTGGTAGAGCGGAACATATCTCCCTCTCTGCTACCCATGTCACTCACAGTACGGCCCATCCCCCTCCTGGTAGAGCGGAACATATCTCCCTTCCTGCTACCCATGTCACTCACAGTACGGCCCATCCCCCTCCTGGTAGAGCGGAACATATCTCCCTTCCCTCGTGCTTTATCAGCTCCAGTCAATGAAGTAGCTTAAAAAAATGACATTTCTGCTGTTTCCCTCACTTCGATCTGATTGGGTGTAATTGTCCTCGGGTCCTGGTGGAAAAGCCCCAGGTCCATTTCAGTATGGGTCCAACTGAAGACCTCTAGTGCGAATGAGTTGTTTTACCACTCTGGTACTGTGGTGTGAATGAGTTGTTTTACCACAGTGGAACTGTGGTGTGAATGAGTTGCTGTGCTACTTTGTACTGAGGTGTTAAACATGTCCCAGGCTCCACACTGGGCCTGTTTCTCACCTGTGAAAGTGAATCTCTGAAGACCAAGAAGTAGAGAGGGTAGTTCCATGAGATAAAGACATGATGAATTGAGGAACAGTCTGGGTCTTTAGCGGTCGGGTAAACTACCATCATTCATCTTTCAAACACTCAGGAGATTCCTGTCCAAAAAACTGTCTATCCATGACCTCTTACATCCAGCTTTAAATGACTCTTCCATCATGACCTCTTGCATCCAGCTTTAAATGACTCTTCCATCATGACCTCATCATCCAGCTTTAAATGACTCTTCCATCATGACCTCTTGCATCCAGCTATGACTCTTCCATCATGACCTCTTCATCCAGCTTTAAATGACTCTTCCATCATGACCTCATCATCCAGCTTTAAATGACTCTTCCATCATGACCTCTTCATCCAGCTTTAAATGACTCTTCCATCATGACCTCTTCATCCAGCTTTATATGACTCTTCCATGATGACCTCTTCATCCAGCTTTAAATGACTCTTCCATCATGACCTCATCATCCAGGTTTAAATGACTCTTCCATCATGACCTCACCATCCACCGTTAAATGACTCTTTATTTCCTACTCCATCACTGTCTCTCACGATGGGATAGTTGGTTAGGTAGAGGGCCGGTCTCTCATGATGGGATAGTTGGTTAGGTAGAGGGCCTGACCGGTCTCTCACGATGGGATAGTTGGTTAGGTAGAGGGCCTGACCGGTCTCTCATGGTGGGATAGTTGGTTAGGTAGAGGGCCTGACCGGTCTCTCACGATGGGATAGTTGGTTAGGTAGAGGGCCTGACCGGTCTCTCACGATGGAATAGTTGGTTAGGTAGAGGGCCTGACCGGTCTCTCATAATGGGATAGTTGGTTAGGTAGAGGGCCTGACCGGTCTCTCATGATGGAATAGTTGGTTAGGTAGAGGGCCTGACCGGTCTCTCACGATGGGATAGTTGGTTAGGTAGAGGGCCTGACCGGTCTATCACGATGGAATAGTTGGTTAGGTAGAGGGCCTGACCGGTCTCTCACGATGGAATAGTTGGTTAGGTAGAGGGCCTGTCTCTCATGGTGGGATAGTTGGTTAGGTAGAGGGCCTGACCGGTCTCTCACGATGGGATAGTTGGTTAGGTAGAGGGCCTGACCGGTCTCTCATGGTGGAATAGTTGGTTAGGTAGAGGGCCTGACCGGTCTCTCATGGTGGAATAGTTGGTTAGGTAGAGGGCCTGACCGGTCTCTCATGATGGGATAGTTGGTTAGGTAGAGGGCCTGACCGGTCTCTCACGATGGGATAGTTGGTTAGGTAGAGGGCCTGACCGGTCTCTCACGATGGGATAGTTGGTTAGGTAGAGGGCCTGACCGGTCTCTCATGATGGAATAGTTGGTTAGGTAGAGGGCCTGACCGGTCTCTCATGATGGAATAGTTGGTTAGGTAGAGGGCCTGACCGGTCTCTCATGATGGAATAGTTGGTTAGGTAGAGGGCCTGACCGGTCTCTCACGATGGGATAGTTGGTTAAGTAGAGGGCCTGACCGGTCTCTCATGATGGAATAGTTGGTTAGGTAGAGGGCCTGACCGGTCTCTCATGATGGGATAGTTGGCTAGGTAGAGGGCCTGACTGGTCTCTCACGATGGGATAGTTGGTTAGGTAGAGGGCCTGACCGGTCTCTCATGATGGGATAGTTGGTTAGGTAGAGGGCCTGACCGGTCTCTCATGGTGGAATAGTTTGTTAGGTAGAGGGCCTGACCGGTCTCTCATGATGGAATAGTTGGTTAGATAGAGGGCCTGACCGGTCTCTCATGATGGGATAGTTGGTTAGGTAGAGGGCCTGTCTCTCATGATGGGATAGTTGGTTAGGTAGAGGGCCTGACCGGTCTCTCATGATGGAATAGTTGGTTAGGTAGAGGGCCTGACCGGTCTCTCATGATGGAATAGTTGGTTAGGTAGAGGGCCTGACCGGTCTCTCATGATGGAATAGTTGGTTAGGTAGAGGGCCTGACCGGTCTCTCATGATGGAATAGTTGGTTAGGTAGAGGGCCTGACCGGTCTCTCATGATGGAATAGTTGGTTAGGTAGAGGGCCTGACCGGTCTCTCATGATGGGATAGTTGGCTAGGTAGAGGGCCTGACCGGTCTCTCACGATGGGATAGTTGGTTAGGTAGAGGGCCTGACCGGTCTCTCATGATGGAATAGTTGGCTAGGTAGAGGGCCTGACCGGTCTCTCACGGTGGAATAGTTGGTTAGGTAGAGGGCCTGTCTCTCATGTTGGGATAGTTGGTTAGGTAGAGGGCCTGTCTCTCATGGTGGGATAGTTGGCTAGATAGAGGGCCTGTCTCTCATGTTGGGATAGTTGGCTAGATAGAGGGCCTGTCTCTCATGGTGGGATAGTTGGCTAGATAGAGGGCCTGTCTCTCATGGTGGGATAGTTGGTTAGATAGAGGGCCTGTCTCTCATGGTGGGATAGTTGGTTAGGTAGAGGGCCTGTCTCTCATGGTGGGATAGTTGGTTAGATAGAGGGCCTGTCTCTCATGGTGGGATAGTTGGTTAGGTAGAGGGCCTGTCTCTCATGGTGGGATAGTTGGCTAGATAGAGGGCCTGTCTCTCATGGTGGGATAGTTGGCTTGATAGAGGGCCTGTCTCTCATGGTGGGATAGTTGGTTAGATAGAGGGCCTGTCTCTCATGGTGGGATAGTTGGTTAGGTAGAGGGCCTGTCTCTCATGGTGGGATAGTTGGTTAGATAGAGGGCCTGTCTCTCATGGTGGGATAGTTGGTTAGGTAGAGGGCCTGACCGGTCTCTCACGATGGGATAGTTGGTTAGGTAGAGGGCCTGACCGGTCTCTCATGGTGGAATAGTTGGTTAGGTAGAGGGCCTGACCGGTCTCTCATGGTGGAATAGTTGGTTAGGTAGAGGGCCTGACCGGTCTCTCATGATGGGATAGTTGGTTAGGTAGAGGGCCTGACCGGTCTCTCACGATGGGATAGTTGGTTAGGTAGAGGGCCTGACCGGTCTCTCACGATGGGATAGTTGGTTAGGTAGAGGGCCTGACCGGTCTCTCATGATGGAATAGTTGGTTAGGTAGAGGGCCTGACCGGTCTCTCATGATGGAATAGTTGGTTAGGTAGAGGGCCTGACCGGTCTCTCATGATGGAATAGTTGGTTAGGTAGAGGGCCTGACCGGTCTCTCACGATGGGATAGTTGGTTAAGTAGAGGGCCTGACCGGTCTCTCATGATGGAATAGTTGGTTAGGTAGAGGGCCTGACCGGTCTCTCATGATGGGATAGTTGGCTAGGTAGAGGGCCTGACTGGTCTCTCACGATGGGATAGTTGGTTAGGTAGAGGGCCTGACCGGTCTCTCATGATGGGATAGTTGGTTAGGTAGAGGGCCTGACCGGTCTCTCATGATGGGATAGTTGGTTAGGTAGAGGGCCTGTCTCTCATGATGGGATAGTTGGTTAGGTAGAGGGCCTGACCGGTCTCTCATGATGGAATAGTTGGTTAGGTAGAGGGCCTGACCGGGATGGAATAGTTGGTTAGGTAGAGGGCCTGACCGGTCTCTCATGATGGAATAGTTGGTTAGGTAGAGGGCCTGACCGGTCTCTCATGATGGAATAGTTGGTTAGGTAGAGGGCCTGACCGGTCTCTCATGATGGAATAGTTGGTTAGGTAGAGGGCCTGACCGGTCTCTCATGATGGGATAGTTGGCTAGGTAGAGGGCCTGACCGGTCTCTCACGATGGGATAGTTGGTTAGGTAGAGGGCCTGACCGGTCTCTCATGATGGAATAGTTGGCTAGGTAGAGGGCCTGACCGGTCTCTCACGGTGGAATAGTTGGTTAGGTAGAGGGCCTGTCTCTCATGTTGGGATAGTTGGTTAGGTAGAGGGCCTGTCTCTCATGGTGGGATAGTTGGCTAGATAGAGGGCCTGTCTCTCATGTTGGGATAGTTGGCTAGATAGAGGGCCTGTCTCTCATGGTGGGATAGTTGGCTAGATAGAGGGCCTGTCTCTCATGGTGGGATAGTTGGTTAGATAGAGGGCCTGTCTCTCATGGTGGGATAGTTGGTTAGGTAGAGGGCCTGTCTCTCATGGTGGGATAGTTGGTTAGATAGAGGGCCTGTCTCTCATGGTGGGATAGTTGGTTAGGTAGAGGGCCTGTCTCTCATGGTGGGATAGTTGGCTAGATAGAGGGCCTGTCTCTCATGGTGGGATAGTTGGCTTGATAGAGGGCCTGTCTCTCATGGTGGGATAGTTGGTTAGATAGAGGGCCTGTCTCTCATGGTGGGATAGTTGGTTAGGTAGAGGGCCTGTCTCTCATGGTGGGATAGTTGGTTAGATAGAGGGCCTGTCTCTCATGGTGGGATAGTTGGTTAGGTAGAGGGCCTGTCTCTCATGGTGGGATAGTTGGCTAGATAGAGGGCCTGTCTCTCATGGTGGGATAGTTGGCTATAGAGGGATAGAGGGATGAAGGAGTGTGGAGGGAGGGAGAGAGGAATGAGGGGAGTGTGTAGGGAGGGAGTGGGGGGAGGGATGAGGGGAGCGTGTGAAGGGAGGGAGACAGATGAGGGATAGGGAGGGAGAGAAGGATGAGGGAATAGAGTGAAGGGAGAGGGGAGAAGGATGATGGGAGAGTGAGTGGAGGGAGATAGGGATGAGTGGAGGGAGATAGGGATGAGTGGAGAGAGAGAGACGGGAGGGTTGAGGGGGAGAGTGTGAATGTCAGTTTAGTGAGTTTTCATTTTTGGGGGGATGAGTTTGTTCTCATTTTTATCTTATTTAAACCATTCAACCACAAAGCAACATACTTGTATTTCTGGGGCACACTCTTTTAACACCCCATGGACACATTGCTATAAATAACCTTGCCTGCCATGGTTTTCTTCACAGACAGATAGTGTTACAGCAAGTGCTATGGAGGTGCTATGAGGGAGATGCTGCTAGGTAGGTTTCTTTGCAGTTTGTCATAGAGAAATCACTGGCTGGAATGCATATAGAGAAATTACAGGGAAATTACTCTGTTTTAGAGAAAGTGGCTGTAGGGCAGGCATCGTGGTGACTCGGTAAGGAACCCAGACAGAGTCTTCAGGACCTGGTAGTGTAGTCATCAGGGGGCAGTCATCACAGTTGCAGCCCAGATCCCATCAAATTATTCACAAAGCTTCTCAGAGTAGGAGTGTTGATCTAGGATCAGTTTTGCCGTAATGAATAGGATTGCATGGACATGGGATCCTGATCCTACTCTTAGATGCGTATGAATATGTGCCTTGATACTGTGAGGTGATCTGAGAGCCCCTCTAACAGGCAGCTAACTACTTGGAACCCATTGATACTGTTGGGATGTTCTCATCTCTGTTACCCTGATATGACTAGATATGTACTGTATGGTGAGGAATCATTGTCTGTCATGTTGTTTTCATAGGGAAAGGTGTATGGCAATGTGTGAATCAAATGAATATGTTGTGTTCTCAAAACACAAGGTGTAGTTAGCCTGGTCCTGGATCTGTTTGTGCTGTCTTGCCAACTGGGATCAGGCTACAGTGTTGACCCTGCTGTCACGCCTACTGGGATCAGGCTACAGTGTTGACCCTGCTGTCATGCCTACTGGGACCAGGCTACAGTGTTGACCCTGCCGTCACGCCTACCCCCTCTATCCAGCGCTCAACGTTGCTGGTCTACTAATCACCGGCCCTGGCAAGCATTATTACACACCTGGTCCCCATCATTACACACACCTGGTTCCCATCATTACACACACCTGGTTCCCATCATTACACACCTGGTCCCATCATTACACACACCTGGACGTCATCATTACTCACCCCTCCTCCCACCATTATACACCTGGTCCCATCATTACACACACCTGTACTTCATCATTACTCACACCTGGACTTCATCATTACACACCTGGTCCCATCATTACACACCTGGTCCCATCATTACACATACCTGGACTTCATCATTACACACCTGGTCCCCATCATTACACACATGGTCACCATCATTACACACACCTGGTTCCCATCATTACACACACCTCCTCCCACCATTACACGCCTGGTTCCCATCATTACACACACCTGTACTTCATCATTACACACACCTGGTTCCCATCATTATACACACCTCTTCCCACCATTACACACCTGGTCCCCATCAGTACACACACCTGGTTCCCATAATTACACACACCTCCTCCCACCATTGCACACCTGGTTCCCATCATTACACACACCTGTATGTCATCATTACACACACCTGTACTTCATCATTACTCACACCTGGACTTCATCATTACACACCTGGTCCCATCATTACACACCTGGTCCCATCATTACACACCTGGTCCCATCATTACACATACCTGGACTTCATCATTACACACCTGGTCCCCATCATTACACACCTGGTCCCCATCATTACACACCCCTCCTCCCACCATTATACACCTGGTCCCATCATTACACACACCTGTACTTCATCATTACACACACCTGGTCCCCATCATTACACACACATGGTCCCCGATTTATTATTCACACCTGGACTTCATCATCACCTTGATTACCTTCCCTTTATTTAGCCCTCAGTAGCCTCAGTCATCAGGTAGTATTAGTTTGCTTTCATGTTCAGTACGCGGCTCTAGTTTTTTTCCCCCCCATTTGCCTTGCATCTTTGTAATTAAACTCTCCTTCTGCTCCTGCTTCCTGACTCCCTGTGTATACATGACACCTGTAGAACGCTGTTCCACCCTTCTGGACTTGTGTTAAAGGATGTGTTACCTTGTCAGGTTGTATTGGTTTGCTTCATAAGACTTTGATTTCCATAGATGTTTTGTTTGTCAGCGACGTGATGTAATATCTTAAATTGTTGAAGAAAGGCTTGGTTTGGGCCAACGATGATAATAATATATGACTGACCACCTCGATTCGGTCTTAGGTAGCAAAACTCAGAAAATGCACTGCAGTTGAGGAACAATGGGAAAGTAATTCTGCTTTGAGAGTTGATCAACTTTTAAGAAAATGGCCCTTGAATGTTTTGGCATACCTACTTGAGAGCTTTGCTTTGTCTACACCTGTTCAGCATTATTCACACCCTCTTAAGCTATAGTCCCACCCATCTCTTTAAGGATTCACATGTGAGGCCATGTGGTAAACAAATGCTCTATCACATAAATCAATGTTTATTTGTCATATAAAAGGTGTAAACGCTACAGTGATATAGTACTTGCATAGTAGCAATATCAAAAACAAAGTGTCCAGATAAAAATATTTTATAAATATTTAATTGTTATTAGATTACGATTACCCGACACACTTGTCCAAGTTGATGGGTCATGTGAAAGAAATGCTATAACCAGCCCTCAGCCACATCTTGCTAAGTGGATGGGACACTATTTTCTAGACATCTACACATGTTCATGAAATACAATAAATGGCCGTAATCACCCCCAGACACACCTGGCTAATTTGATGGGTCATGTAATAATCCGGCCGAAGTGGAGTCTTTTGTTTAGACGTGTAGCTAGCTAGCTAAACAACGAACTGGCATAACCCCAACTCAACCTACTACCAATCTGTAGGTAGCTAAATCTAACCAACTAGGTTCAATGTTAACTAGCTAATATTAGGCTATAACATGCAATGCAAATGGTTTTCTGATTCTAATAATATTACTACACAGATTATACACTTAATGTTAGCTAGCAAGCCAGCAACCCAACGTTTGCTAGCTAACTAACAGTATGCTTTAATTTGCAATAAAATGACTTTCTGCCAAAATTAGAAACTTATCTGGAAAATGTAGCTAGACTCTTACCTGTATACATGGAGGAAGCCGTAATGGAAGACTGGAACCATTTAACTCAGTTTGTTCGTAGCTAAATCTGGTTCGGCCGGCTTCATGTCAAGTCACAACGGTCCACACTAAACGTGGCATGTGCAAAAAGTAGCCAATCACTTTTTCCTACTGATCTGTCGAAAGCGCCAGCTAAATTCAGGGTTATCGATGTTATTGAGAAAAGTAGCAATGCTTTTGTAGTTCTCAATGGCTAACTTTCAAACGTTCAAAAAACGACGTGGTAGAAAGGACTGTCAACACATACTGAGCAGCTCACGTTACAGACAGAAGCATGCTACACGGCAGACCAATCTAAACTCATCTCCCGGCATGCCCAGCCCATACATTATCTTAGCCAATCATGACTAGTGGGAAGGTTCCTTTGTTTTTCCATGACTAAACCAACTAGGTTCGTAAATTTTACCATTTTATTTCTATTTTTGGATGTAACACAAGTTTGTTAATAAAACCTTCTTCAGGATCGGTGTCCCTTGAGCTAATGTAGGCTAATGCGATTAGCATGAGGTTGTAAGTAACAAGAAAATTTCCCAGGACATAGACATATCTGATATTGGCAGAAAGCTTACATTCTTCTTAATCTAACTGCACTGTCCAGTTTACAGTAGTTATTGCAATTAAATAATATCATGCCATTATTTTGAGGAGAGTGCATCATTTTGAACATGAATATTAGGCACATTTGGGCAGTCTTGAAACAACCTTTTTTAACAGAAATGCACTGGTGTATTGGATCAGTCTAAAACTTTGCACATACACTGCTGCCATCTAGTGGACAAAATCTAAATTGCATCTGGGCTGGAATAATACATCATGGCCTTTCTCTTGCATTTCAAAGATGATGGTAAACATTTAAAAAATACAACGGTTGGTTTCTTCTTTGCATTATCTTTTACCAGATCTATTCTGTTATATTCTCCTACATTTCTTTCACATTTCCACAAAGTTCAAAGTGTTTCCTTTCAAATGGTTCCAAGAATATGCATATCCCTGCTTCAGGGCCTGAGTTACAGGCAGTTAGATTTGTCATTTAAGGTGAAAATTGAAAAAAAAGGGACGTATCCTTAAGGCACATGAAAGTTCACATGTTCCAGAAGCCATTTCTGCTAAAAACAAATAAAGCATTTAGATTAAAAATGTAAAATAAATATGTTGAAATGTTGCTCCTGCGACATACGCCTAGTTTCCTGAAGCGAGTCACATATCCTAGACAACTCATGTAGACGCACACATACACGACTAACACTAACCCTAAATCTAACCCTAACACACACAACACTAACCCTGACACAAAACCCTCTAGAAATAGCCTTTTTCCTTATGCCGACTAACATAATGTCCCCAGTTGGTTAAATGTTAGTTTAGTATTAAGTATAGTTAAACACACGCACGCACGCACGCACACACACACACACACACACACACACACACACACACACACACACACACACACACACACACACACACACACACACACACACACACACACACAGTCACCGTGCTGCAAGGTTGTGTGTAACACTGTACCATTGTGTGGCAGGAGCCAGAGTAGATCCATACACCCAGCCACAGCCCAGCACTAAATGGCCTCATAGTTCTCCATAATGGAGACAATGGAGTCATATATTCACATTGGATTATCACACTCCAACAGCATAGAGGATGTGACAGGGGAATGGGAGGGAGGGGCCAAAAACGAAGGACCTGAGATAGAGACGTGGTCCTCAGGCCCCTCCAGGTCTGCGTCCAAAACAGCACCCTATTCACTATGAAGTGGACTATTTTTGTTGACTAGAGCCCCGTGGACCCTGATCAAAAGTACTGCAAGGTAGGGAGTAGGCTGCCATTAGAGACGTAGCCCAGGAGTTGCTGCTGCAAGGTTGAATAATTGGGCCACAGCATTATGAGGTCTTCTTGGCTCATGGTGGAGCTGAGAACATCACCCTATTTATGAACCAGACCAAACCCCCCTTTAGACCAGCGATTGAAACCAGGTCGTAAACACCAGGTCTGCATCTCAAATGGAACCCCAGACCAAACCCCCCTTTAGACCAGCGATTGAAACCAGGTCGTAAACACCAGGTCTGCATCTCAAATGGAACCCCAGACCAAACCCCCCTTTAGACCAGCGATTGAAACCAGGTCTGCATCTCAACTGGAACCCCCTTGTGCCTTCGGAAAGTACTCAGACACCTCGACTTTTTCCACATTTTGTTACGTTACGGCCTTATTCTAAAATGGATTAAAGAGTTGTTTTTCCCTCATCATTCTAAACACAATACTCCATAATGACTAAGCAAAAACAGGTTGTTAGAATATTTAGCTAATTTAAAAAATGTTTTTAAAGGAAATATCACATAAGTATTCAGACCTTTTCCTCAGTACTTTGTTGAAGCACCTTTGGCAGCGATTACAGCCTCGAGTCTTCTTGGGTATGAAGCTACAAGCTTGGCACACCTGTATTTGGGGAGTTTCTCTCATTCTTCTCTGCAGATCCTCTCAAGCTCTGTCAGGTTGGATGGGGAGCATTGCTGCATAGATATTTTCAGGTCTCTCCATAAATGTTCGATTGGGGCCCCTCAAGGACATTCAGAGACTTGTCCCAAAGCCACTGGTGCGTTGTCTTGGCTGTGTGCTTAGGGTCGTTGTCCTGCTGGAAAGGTGAACCTTTCCAGCGGCATGAAATCCTGAGCGCTCTGTAGCAGGTTTTCATCAAGGACCTCTCTGTACTTTGCTCTGTTCATCTTTGCCTCGATCCTGACTAGTCTCCCTGTCCCTGCCGCTGAAAAACATCCCTACAGCATGATGCTGTCACCACCATGATTGCAAAAGGGTTTTCTAATGATCAATTAGCCTTTTAAAATGATAAACTTGGATTAGCTAACACAACGTACCATTGGAACAGAGGAGTGACTGTTGCTGATAATTGGCCTCTTTACACCTATGTAGATATTCCATGAAAAAATCAGCCGTTTCCAGCTACAATAGTCATTTACAACATTAACAATGTCTACACTGTATTTCTGATAAATTTGATGTTATATTAACCTCTTGCCTCTACTTGGGACGCTTGCGTCCCAACTAGACCTCTGGAAATGCAAATGCGCTACGCTAAATGCTAATAGTATTAGTTAAAACTCAAAAGTTCATTAAAATACACATGCAGGGTATCAAATTAAAGCTACACTCGTTGTGAATCCAGGCAACAAGTCCGATTTTTAAAATGCTTTTCGGCGACAGCATGAGAAGCTATTATCTGATAGCATGCACCAATACACTACAACAGAAAAGCACAGCAGGGGACGTAAACAAAATAATTAGCATTTCGGCGTTACACAAACCGCACAATAAAATAGAAAACAGTCATTACCTTTCACCATCTTCTTTGTTGGCACTCCTAGATGTCCCATAAACACTATTGGGTCTTTATTTCGATTAAATCGGGCCATATAAAGCCAAGATATCGTTATATGTAGACTGTGTGATAAACGAAAAAACAGCGATTTCACAACGTAACGTCATTTTTTAAAATTCAAAAGTAGACGATAAACTTTCACAAAACACTTCGAAATACGTTTGTAATGCTACTTTAGGTATTAGTAAACGTTAATAAGCGATAAAAAATCATCCGTAGGCGATGTAAATATCATTAGCTGTCGTCTTGGAAAAAATTTCAGGAGAGAGCTCTTCCGGAATGATCTGGGCGGAGACCGGAGGTAAGTGGTGCCCCTGTTTCGGTTCAACCAAGAATCAAAGATGATTCAATTCACAAGACTCTAGACAACATGGGGATGCTGTGGGAGTTGAATGCTCGGTCTTATCTAATTCGGCTCACTGTTAACAATTGCTGGAAGTGGCGCAAGGATATTTATTTCCATTTTCTGTGATCAGGTTTTCCTGCGCTTTCCGATGTAACGCACGTTATGTAATAGCCACAGTCGTGATTTAACCAGTTTTAAAAACGTCAGAGGGTTTCCTATCCACACATTCTAACCATATGAACGTACTATATTCCTGGCATGAGTAGCAGGGCGCTGAAATGTTGCGCGATTTTTAACAAAATGTTCAAAAAAGTAGAGGGTCGACTGAAGAGGTTAATGGACAAAACATGTATTTTCTTTCCAAAAATAAGGGCATTTCTAAGTGACTCCAAACTTTTGAACGGTAGTGTGTGTGTGTGTGTGTGTGTGTGTGTGTGTGTGTGTGTGTGTGTGTGTATATATAATATACACACACACATACAGTTGACATTGGAAGTTAACATACACCTTAGCCAAATACCTTTAAACTGTTTAACTTGGGTCAAACGTTTTGGGTAGCCTTCCACAAGCTTCCCACAATAAGTTGGGTGAATTTTGGCCCATTCCTCCTGTCAGAGCTGGTGTAACTGAGTCAGGTTTGTAGGCCTCCTTGCTCGCACACACAAATTGCATTTGGACATTTTTCCCAAGGATGAACCAGACATGTGGAAGTCTACAATTTTCTTTCCACATGCTCAGAGGGATTTTAATTTTGGAATTCTGTTCTAAGATATTCCCACGCATAATCGAGAGATATACAGTATCTGACCATATTCAAATGTAAGGACGTTTTGAAATGATCATGTTTTAGTCAAATATTATATCTGTTTGGGGTTCTTGCGTTCAATTTGCACTCGACAAATTATGTGTAATTATATTCCGGCCCCCTGACCATCCACACAAGAAAAAAATTAGGGAAAAATATAGGGAATATGGAATAAGGTCACTGGTCAAAAGTAGTGGACGATATAGGGTCACTGGTCAAAAGTAGTGGACGATATAGGGTCACTGGTCAAAAGTAGAACATTATATAGGGAATAGGGTGCCATTTCAGACCCAGCCTAGTCTCTCATTGAGAAATCTGGACCACCTCAACCTCCCCAACCCCCCACTACACTGCAATACCATAACCCAGATATAGACTGACAGACCTGGTCTGCACCTGAAATGGCAGCCTACTCCCTCGACTTATTGTAGTTCTGTGGCCCAGCTATATCAGTCAAATCCCCCTGTCATAGCCCGGAGCTTAGTGTGAAGTTGAAACACAATTCCCCTGGTGTAGGTTTACACCGGGGCAGTTTCCTCTGGGCAGGTGGTCAATAAATATATCCTGGCCCCTTAGATCAGTATCGCACGTGATTCATCAAAACCTAGGGATTCTGGGAGGTCAGTGGGTTTGAGGGCCGCAGGGCCGTCTGTGTGTGGCTCTGGGAGGGGGACTTTATAGTGAACAAAGGGGTGTGAGGGGGAAGATGAGGAGTGAGGAATGGGGGAGGAAGGGGGAATAGATGAGGTTTGAGTGACTTTGAGGACTGTGGTCACACCTGTTAGTGGCTTAGGATGGATGCCATGCAGCTTTGTGAAACTAGGCCACTGGAACTGAAAGGAAGCCTTGAGTTAAGCTTGAGTACAGTATACCAGCACACGCACGCACGCACGCACGCACACACACACACACACACACACACACACACACACACACACACACCCCAGCACACACCCCAGATTCCCTCCTACCAGGATAACCCACAAAGGGCTCCTTAACCAGCCCAGATATAGAGCAGTTTAATGGTGTGTCCATCCAGTCCAATAGACAGATAACGTCTTTCTGTTCATTTGACCATGTGATGGTTCTCTGTGTTCACCAGAGAGAGAGAGTCAGTGTGGTGCAGAGGTCCAGCCAGGCTGGAGGATCCCCTGGGGCAGAGGGAGGCTGTTTTCACCAGAGAGAGAGAGTCAGTGTGGTGCAGAGGTCCAGCCAGGCTGGAGGATCCCCTGGGGCAGAGGGAGGCTGTGTTCACCAGAGAGAGAGAGTCAGTGTGGTGCAGAGGTCCAGCCAGGCTGGAGGATCCCCTGGTGCAGAGGTCCAGCCAGGCTGGAGGATCCCCTGGGGCAGAGGGAGGCTGTGTTCTTAATGACACCCTATTCCTCCAGTACTTTTGACCAGCGAATAGGGTGCATGTAGGGAATAGGGTGCATGTAGGGAATAGGGTGCCATTTGGGACGCAAACCGAGACTGTGTCCTTCAGAACAGATCATCTTCAGCTGACTGTGCAGCAGCCAAGGCCCCCCCCTCTCTTTTCCCCCACTCTTTCCCCCTCTCTTTTCCCCCACTCTTTCCCCCTCTCTTTCCCCCACTCTTTCCCCCACTCTTTCCCCCACTCTTTCCCCCTCTCTTTTCCCCCTCTCTTTTCCCCCACTCTTTCCCCCCACTCCCCCCCTCTCTTTCCCCCACTCTTTCCCCCTCTCTTTTCCCCCACTCTTTCCCCCACTCTTTCCCCCTCTCTTTCCCCCTCTCTTTTCCCCCACTCTTTTCCCCCTCTCTTTCCCCCTCTCTTTTCCCCCACTCTTTTCCCCCACTCTTTCCCCCACTCTTTCCCCCCACTCTTCCCCCCTCTTTTCCCCCACTCTTCCCCCTCTCTTTCCCCCCCTCTTTCCCACTCTCTTTTCCCCTCTTTCCCCCTCTTTCCCCCTTACCCCCCCTCTTTTCCCCACTCTTTCCCCCCCTCTTCCCCCCCTTTTCCCCCGTCGCCCCCATCTTTCCCATCTCTTCCCTTTCTCTTCCTCCTGTCGACCCTCTCTTCCCATGGCAACTGTCAGCTCAGGGATAGGGGGTGTAACAGAGGAGCTTCAGTACAGCACACAAGCACTGGGTCAGATACAGTAACAAGTCTGTATACGGCTGGCCATGCCTTCCTCCTGGCTACTCCAACCTCGGCCAACAGCTCCGCCCCCCCGCAGCTACTCGCCCAAGCCTCCCCAGCTTCTCCTTTACCCAAATCCAGATAGCAGATGTTCTGAAAGAGCTGCAAAACCTGGACCCACACAAATCAGCTGTGCTTGACAACCTGGACCCTCTATTTCTGAAACTATCCGCGGCCATTGTCGCAACCCCTATAACCAGCCTGTTCAACCTCTCGTATCGTCTGAGATTCCCAAGGATTGGAAAGCTGCCGCGGTCATCCCCCTCTTCAAAGGGTGAGACACCCTGGACTCAAACTGTTACAGACCTATATCCATCCTGCCCTGCCTATCTAAGGTCTTCGAAAGCAAAGTCAACAAACAGATTACTGACCATCTCGAATCTCACCGTACCTTCTCCGCTGTGCAATCTGGTTTCCGAGCGGTCACGGATGCACCTCAGCCACGCTCAAGGTACTAAACGATATCATAACCGCCATCGATAAAAGACAGTACTGTGCAGCCGTCTTCATCGACCTGGCCAAAGCTTTCGACTCTGTCAATCATCATATTCTTATTGGCAGACTCAGTAGCCTCGGTTTTTCTAATGACTGCCTTGCCTGGTTCACCAACTACTTTGCAGACAGAGTTCAGTGTGTCAAATCGGAGGGCATGTTGTCCGGTCCTCTGGCAGTCTCTATGGGGGTGCCACAGGGTTCAATTCTCAGGCAGACTCTTTTCTCTGTATATATCAATGATGTTGCTCTTGCTGCGGGCGATTCACTGATCCACCTCTACGCAGACGACACCATTCTGTATACCTCTGGCCCTTCCTTGGACACTGTGCTATCTAACCTCCAAACGAGCTTCAATGCCATACAACACTCCTTCCGTGGCCTCCAACTGCTCTTAAACACTAGTAAAACCAAATGCATGCTTTTCAACCGTTCGCTGCCTGCACCCGCATGCCCGACTAGCATCACCACCCTGGATGGTTCCGACCTAGAATATGTGGACCTAGGTGTCTGGCTAGACTGTAAACTCTCCTTCCAGACTCATATCAAACATCTAAAATCAAATCTAGAGTCGGCTTTCTATTTCGCAACAAAGCCTCCTTCACTCACGCCGCCAAACTTACCCTAGTAAAACTGACTATCCTACCGATCCTCGACTTCGGCGATGTCATCTACAAAATAGCTTCCAAGACTCTACTCAGCAAACTGGATGCCATCCGTTTTGTTACTAAAGCACCTTATACCACCCACCACTGCGACCTGTATGCTCTAGTCGGCTGGCCCTCGCTACATATTCGTCGCCAGACCCACTGGCTCCAGGTCATCTACAAGTCCATGCTAGGTAAAGCTCTGCCTTATCTCAGTTCACTGGTCACGATGGCAACACCCACCCGTAGCACGCGCTCCAGCAGGTGTATCTCACTGATCATCCCTAAAGCCAACACCTCATTTGGCCGCCTTTCCTTCCAGTTCTCTGCTGCCTGTGACTGGAACGAATTGCAAAAATCGCTGAAGTTGGAGACTTTTATCTCCCTCACCAACTTTAAACATCTGCTATCTGAGCAGCTAACCGATCGCTGCAGCTATACATAGTCCATCGGTAAATAGCCCACCCAATTTACCTGCCTCATCCCCATACTGTTTTTATTTATTTACTTTTGCACACCAGTATCTCTACCTGCACATGACCATCTGATCATTTATCACTCCAGTGTTAATCTGCTAAATTGTAATTATTCGCCTACCTCCTCATGCCTTTTGCACACAATGTATATAGACTCTTTCTTTTTTTCTACTGTGTTATTGACTTGTTTATTGTTTACTCCATGTGTAACTCTGTGTTGTTGTCTGTTCACACTGCTATGCTTTATCTTAGCCAGGTCGCAGTTGTAAATGAGAACTTGTTCTCAACTAGCCTACCTAGTTAAATAAAGGTGAAATAAAACTAAAAATAAAATAAAAAACAACACAAGAGGAGAGGCTGGTGGTCCTCCAGGATAGAGGAGAGGCTGGCAGTCCTCCAGGATAGAGGAGAGGCTGGCGGTCCTCCAGGATAGAGGAGAGGCTGGCAGTCCTCCAGGAT
The DNA here is from genome assembly GCF_034236695.1 of Oncorhynchus nerka. Taxonomy (NCBI): domain Eukaryota; kingdom Metazoa; phylum Chordata; class Actinopteri; order Salmoniformes; family Salmonidae; genus Oncorhynchus; species Oncorhynchus nerka. The sequence continues at coordinate 91,767,170 of NC_088399.1, read as the reverse complement.
AGAGGAGAGGCTGGCAGTCCTCCAGGATAGAGGAGAGTCTGGCAGTCCTCCAGGATAGAGGAGAGGCTGGTGGTCCTCCAGGATAGAGGAGAGGCTGGAGGCCCTCCAGGATAGATGCTGGCGGTCCTCCAGGATAGAGGCTGACGGTCCTCCAGGATAGAGGAGAGGCTGGCGGTCCTCCAGGATAGAGGAGAGGCTGGCGGTCCTCCAGGATAGAGGAGAGGCTGGTGGTCCTCCAGGATAGAGGAGAGACTGGCGGTCCTCCAGGATAGAGGCTGGCGGTCCTCCAGGAAAGAGGCTGGCGGTCCTCCAGGATAGAGGAGAGGCTGGTGGTCCCGCAGGATAGAGGAGAGGTTGGCGGTCCTCCAGGATAGAGGAGAGGCTGGTGGTCCTCCAGGATAGAGGAGAGGCTGGCAGTCCTCCAGGATAGAGGAGAGGCTGGCAGTCCTCCAGGATAGAGGAGAGGCTGGCAGTTCTCCAGGATAGAGGAGAGGCTGGCAGTTCTCCAGGATAGAGGAGAGGCTGGCAGTCCTCCAGGATAGAGGAGAGGCTGGCAGTTCTCCAGGATAGAGGAGAGGCTGGCAGTCCTTCAGGATAGAGGAGAGGCTGGCAGTTCTCCAGGATAGAGGAGAGGATGGCAGTCCTCCAGGATAGAGGCTGGTGGTCCTCCAGGATAGAGGAGAGGCTGGCGGTCCTCCAGGATAGAAGAGAGGCTGGCGGTCCTCCAGGATAGAGGAGAGGCTGGCGGTCCTCCAGGATAGAGGAGAGGCTGGCAGTCCTCCAGGATAGAGGAGAGGCTGGCAGTTCTCCAGGATAGAGGAGAGGCTGGCAGTTCTCCAGGATAGAGGAGAGGCTGGCAGTTCTCCAGGATAGAGGAGAGGCTGGCAGTTCTCCAGGATAGAGGAGAGGCTGGCAGTTCTCCAGGATAGAGGAGAGGCTGGCAGTCCTCCAGGATAGAGGAGAGGCTGGCAGTTCTCCAGGATAGAGGAGAGGATGGCAGTCCTCCAGGATAGAGGAGAGGCTGGCGGTCCTCCAGGATAGAGGCTGGTGGTCCTCCAGGATAGAGGAGAGGCTGGCGGTCCTCCAGGATAGAGGAGAGGCTGGCGGTCCTCCAGGATAGAGGAGAGGCTGGCGGTCCTCCAGGATAGAGGAGAGGCTGGCGGTCCTCCAGGATAGAGGCTGGCGGTCTTCCAGGATAAAGGAGAGGCTTGTGGTCCTCCAGGATAGAGGAGAGGCTGGCAGTTCTCCGGGATAGAGGAGAGGATGGCAGTCCTCCAGGATAGAGGAGAGACTGGCGGTCCTCCAGGATAGAGGCTGGCAGTCCTCCAGGATAGAGGAGAGGCTGGCGGTCCTCCAGGATAGAGGAGAGGCTGGCGGTCCTCCAGGATAGAGGAGAGGCTGGCGGTCCTCCAGGATAGAGGAGAGAGTGGCGGTCCTCCAGGATAGAGGAGAGAGTGGCGGTCCTCCAGAATAGAGGAGAGGCTGGCGGTCCTCCTGGATAGAGGAGAGGCTGGCGGTCCTCCAGGATAGAGGAGAGGGGCGGTCCTCCAGGATAGAGGAGAGAGTGGCGGTCCTCCAGAATAGAGGAGAGGCTGGCGGTCCTCCTGGATAGAGGAGAGGCTGGTGGTCCTCCAGGATAGAGGAGAGGCTGGCGGTCCTCCAGGATAGAGGAGAGGCTGGCGGTCCTCCAGGATAGAGGAGAGGCTGGAGGCCCTCCAGGATGGTAGTCCTCTGAGGCGCGATATAGTTATTAAAACAGAGTAGTAAACTGGGTGGTTCGAGCCCTGAATGCTGATTGGCTGACAACTGTGGTGTGTCAGACGGTATACCATGGGTTTGACAACATATTTATTTTTACTGTTCTAATTTCGTTGGTAACCAGTTTATAATAGCAATAAGGCACCGCGGGAGTTTGTGGTATATGGCCAATGTATCACTCCGCGTTGTATCGTGTCTAAGAACAGCCCTTAGTCGTGCTATATTGGCCATACACCGCACCCCTGAGGTGGATAAGGGGTATAATTACCTTGTATTACAAATGGAAAGACTCTCTGTGCTGTGTTGACTGTCCTTTCCTGGCAAACCAATCACAACATGTCATATAGAGATGGAAAGGGGATGTAACCTTGTTACAAATAGTAATACTGTTTGCAATACACCTACCCTGTATTTCTGATCAATTTGATGTCATTTTAAATGGACACTTGACATTTCTCTTTTTTTTTTTCAAAACAAGGACATTTCTAAGTGACCCCAAACTTTTGAACGGTAGTGTATGTTATTTTGCTTTATATTTAAATAAGGGACTGTGGTGTACTCCTGCATGAAGTATTTGTCATTGAAATGATCAGTGCGTTAACAGGTTGTGTGTGTGTGTGTGTTTCAGTGTGAGGAACACCCCTCTCCTGGTGAAGGTTTGCTGCTCGGCCATCCAGCTGCACATGCGGGGCAAGCCCAAGAGCGTAACCGTGGAGACCAAGGCCGGCCAGGCCAACGCAGACTTCAGGAAGAGCCGCGACGGTTTTACCCTCCTGATCCCATCCAACTGAGACAGTCACCACTAGCTCCCCCAGCCAATCACAAATCTGGACCTGGAAGCCAGTTCCTCTGCTGATTTACATTCTTCCTCTCTAATATAGGACTGATTTAGACCTGGGACACCAGGTGGTGCAGTTCATTATCAGTTAGAACAGAAAAACCAGCAGTCCTCCAGACCTCCAGGCTCAGAGTTGAATATCCCTGATTTATCCTCTGGACTGTATCAAAGGGCTACAGTAGAGGGAGAGTGAATCCTCAATCCATTTCGCCACCCATGCAGTACACATATTCTTCAAAAGATGGTCACCCCTCTAATGTCTGTGGTTCAGACCAGAGATGGTCACTCTCTCTAATGCCTGTGGTTCAGGCCAGAGATGGTCACTCTCTCTAATGTCTGTGGTTCAGGCCAGAGATGGTCACTCTCTCTAATGTCTGTGGTTCAGACCAGAGATGGTCACCCCTCTAATGTCTGTGGTTCAGGCCAGAGATGGTCACTCTCTCTAATGTCTGTGGTTCAGGCCAGAGATGGTCAACCCTCTAATGTCTGTGGTTCAGGCCAGAGATGGTCACCCCTCTAATGTCTGTGGTTCAGGCCAGAGATGGTCACCCCTCTAATGTCTGTGGTTCAGGCCAGAGATGGTCACTCTCTCTAATGTCTGTGGTCCAGGCCAGAGATGGTCACTCTCTCTAATATCTGTGGTTCAGGCCAGGGATGGTCACCCTCTAATGTCTGTGGTTCAGGCCAGGGATGTTGGTATCGTCTGCTGTAATTTCAGATTCTTGGAACTTCATCTTATTGGATGAAAACCAAATCACTTTTTAAGGCAATAGGCTTAGGATTTCTCATTGGAAGTTTGATGTTTTATTGTATTATACGGTATATGATGCTTACAGGTATAACCTTTTTTCTTACAGGTATAACCTTTTTCTTACAGGTATAACCTTTTTTCACTTTTTTTTGTACTTTTCCAAGGATGAAACAAAGACATATAGCAGAGAGGCTGAAATTACACAACCAAGAGTAGCAATATTTCACATAGATTATTCAGACTAATTTCTCTTTAAAAAAAAAAAAAAAATTTACTAGGCAAGTCAGTTAAGAACAAATTCTTATTTTCAATGACGGCCTAGGAACAGTGGGTTAACTGCCTGTTCAGGGGCAGAACGACAGATGTTGTACCTTGTCAGCTCAGGGATTTGAACTTGCAACCTTTCGGTTACTAGTCCAATGCTCTAACCACTAGGCTACCCTGCCGCCCTCTTAGCTAGTGTGTTTTTATAACTAGTGTGTTTATATACTGAGATGACAGCTATTTTACTGCCTTTGACCCATGTTGCATTATCTCACCATGCTGCCTTGAAAGGACACGATGTTCATATCATGACAATGAAACAATGAAGAAGTCATTTATTAAAATGTATTTTATCTCATTATGGTGGCAATGTTTATTCTACCAGAGTATATTACAATGTTAAGCAATGACACCCGAGGAGGTATACGGTCTGATATACCATAGCTGTCAGCCAATCAGCATTCAGGGCTCGAACCACCCAGTTTATAATATATTTTATATTATGGCCCAACTTTCCAGAGCCAGATTAAGTCCAAGGAGAATGATTTGTCCCAGGACCAGGCCTAATATGGGTCAGAGATACCAGCCCTATATAGTGTAATGTAACTGAGTATATCCTGCTAAATACCTCTCTCTCTCTCTTCTCTCTCTCTACCTTTCAATTCAAGGGATGTATTGTCATGGGACATATGTTTACATTGTCAAAGCAAGTGAAAAGGATGATAAACAAAAGTGATATAAACAATAAAAAATTTACAGGAAACATGACAACACACAAAAGTTCCAAAATAATAATTACATTTCAAATGTCATATGTGCAAATAGTTCAAGTACAAAAGGGAAAATAAATAAGCATAAATATGGGTTGTATTTACAATGGTGTTTGTTCTTCACTGGTTGCCCTTTTCTTGTGGCAACAGGTCACAAATCGTGCTGCTGTGATGGAACACTGGTATTTCACCCAGTAGATATGGGAGTTTATCAAAACTGGAATTGTCTTTCGAATTCTTTGTGGGTCTGTGTAACCTGAGGGAAACATGTGTCTCTAGTATGGTCATACATTTGGCAGGAGGTTAGGAAGTGCATCTCAGTTTCCACCTCATTTTGTGGGCAGTGTGCACATAGTCTGTCTTCTCTTGAGAGCCATGTCTGCCTACGGCGGCCTTTCTCAATAGCAAGGCTCTGCTCACTGAGTCTGTATATAGTCAAAGCTTTCCTTAATTTTGGGTCAGTCACAGTGGTCAGGTATTCTGCCACTGTGTACTCTCTGTTTAGGTGCAAAAAGCATTCTAGTTTGCTCAGTTTTTCTGTAAATTCTTTCCAATGTGTCAAGTAATTATCTTGTTGTTTTCTCATGATTTAGTTGGGACTCTTCTCCAGGTTCATCTCTCTGTAGGTGATGGCTTTGTTAGGGAAGGTTTGGGAATCACTTCCTTTTAGGTGGTTATAGACCTTAACGACTCTTTTCTGGATTTTGATCATTAGCGGGTATCAGCCTAATTCTGCTCTGCATGCATTATTTGGTGTTTTACGTTGTACAGTGAGGATATTTTGGCAGCATTCTGCATGCAGAATCTCAATTTGGTGTTTGTCCAATTTTTTTAGTTGTTGGTTGGTGAGCGAGCCCCAGACCTCACAAACATAAAGGACAATGGGTTCTATAACTGATTCAAGTATTTTTAGCCAGATCCTAATTTTTTTTTAATTTATGTTTTTTTTGATGGCATAGAAGACATTTCTTGACTTGTCTCTCAGCTCGTTCACAGCTTTGTGGAAGTTACCTGTGGTGCTGATGTTTAGGCCGAGGTATCTATAGTTTTTTTGTGTGCTTAGGGCAACGATGTCTAGATGGCATTTGTATTTGTGGTCCTGGCAACTGGGCCTTTTTCTCTCTCTCTCTCTCTCTCTCTCTCTCTCTCTCCTCTGACATCCCTCCTGCTGTGAGTCCCCGTCTCATCCAATCTGACAACTCTGTCTGTGTACACGTGCATCTGCCTTTCTTTGTGTGTCAATCTGTCAATATGTGTGTTTGTCTATTTCCCCGTGTGATGTTATTTATTCCTTTGTGAATGTTGTGTCTGTCTGAACTTGTCTCACTCAGATACCTGACAAGTGGAAAAGCCTCCCTCTTCTTCTTCTTCTTCTTCTTCTCTCCCTTTATTTCCTTCTGCCCTTTCAAGCTCGTTCTCTTCAAATGTCAAGACGTCTCTGTCTTTCTATTCTCCAGTAAGAAGAGGGTGAATTACGGTGTACAGCAGGTCTGCTGTTACACATGGCCTAATATCCATACAAGTATTCTCCAGTAAGAAGAGGGTGAATTACGGTGTACAGCAGGTCTGCTGTTACACACGGCCTAATATCCATACGAGTATTCTCCAGTAAGAAGAGGGTGAATTACGGTGTACAGCAGGTCTGCTGTTACACACGGCCTAATATCCATACAAGTATTCTCCAGTAAGAAGAGGGTGAATTACGGTGTACAGCAGGTCTGCTGTTACACACGGCCTAATATCCATACAAGTATTCTCCAGTAAGAAGAGGGTGAATTACGGTGTACAGCAGGTCTGCTGTTACACACGGCCTAATATCCATACAAGTATTCTCCAGTAAGAAGAGGGTGAATTACGGTGTACAGCAGGTCTGCTGTTACACACGGCCTAATATCCATACAAGTATTCTCCAGTAAGAAGAGGGTGAATTACGGTGTACAGCAGGTCTGCTGTTACACACGGCCTAATATCCATACAAGTATTCTCCAGTAAGAAGAGGGTGAATTACGGTGTACAGCAGGTCTGCTGTTACACACGGCCTAATATCCATACAAGTATTCTCCAGTAAGAAGAGGGTGAATTACGGTGTACAGCAGGTCTGCTGTTACACACGGCCTAATATCCATACAAGTATTCTCCAGTAAGAAGAGGGTGAATTACGGTGTACAGCAGGTCTGCTGTTACACACGGCCTAATATCCATACAAGTATTCTCCAGTAAGAAGAGGGTGAATTACGGTGTACAGCAGGTCTGCTGTTACACACGGCCTAATATCCATACAAGTATTCTCCAGTAAGAAGAGGGTGAATTACGGTGTACAGCAGGTCTGCTGTTACACACGGCCTAATATCCATACAAGTATTCTCCAGTAAGAAGAGGGTGAATTACGGTGTACAGCAGGTCTGCTGTTACACACGGCCTAATATCCATACAAGTATTCTCCAGTAAGAAGAGGGTGAATTACGGTCAGCAGGTCTGCTGTTACACACGGCCTAATATCCATACAAGTATTCTCCAGTAAGAAGAGGGTGAATTACGGTGTACAGCAGGTCTGCTGTTACACACGGCCTAATATCCATACAAGTATTCTCCAGTAAGAAGAGGGTGAATTACGGTGTACAGCAGGTCTGCTGTTACACACGGCCTAATATCCATACGAGTATTCTCCAGTAAGAAGAGGGTGAATTACGGTGTACAGCAGGTCTGCTGTTACACACGGCCTAATATCCATACGAGTATTCTCCAGTAAGAAGAGGGTGAATTACGGTGTACAGCAGGTCTGCTGTTACACACGGCCTAATATCCATACGAGTATTCTCCAGTAAGAAGAGGGTGAATTACGGTGTACAGCAGGTCTGCTGTTACACACGGCCTAATATCCATACAGTATTCTCCAGTAAGAAGAGGGTGAATTACGGTGTACAGCAGGTCTGCTGTTACACACGGCCTAATATCCATACATTCTCCAGTAAGAAGAGGGTGAATTACGGTGTACAGCAGGTCTGCTGTTACACACGGCCTAATATCCATACAAGTATTCTCCAGTAAGAAGAGGGTGAATTACGGTGTACAGCAGGTCTGCTGTTACACACGGCCTAATATCCATACAAGTATTCTCCAGTAAGAAGAGGGTGAATTACGGTGTACAGCAGGTCTGCTGTTACACACGGCCTAATATCCATACAAGTATTCTCCAGTAAGAAGAGGGTGAATTACGGTGTACAGCAGGTCTGCTGTTACACACGGCCTAATATCCATACAAGTATTCTCCAGTAAGAAGAGGGTGAATTACGGTGTACAGCAGGTCTGCTGTTACACACGGCCTAATATCCATACAAGTATTCTCCAGTAAGAAGAGGGTGAATTACGGTGTACAGCAGGTCTGCTGTTACACACGGCCTAATATCCATACAAGTATTCTCCAGTAAGAAGAGGGTGAATTACGGTGTACAGCAGGTCTGCTGTTACACACGGCCTAATATCCATACAAGTATTCTCCAGTAAGAAGAGGGTGAATTACGGTGTACAGCAGGTCTGCTGTTACACACGGCCTAATATCCATACAAGTATTCTCCAGTAAGAAGAGGGTGAATTACGGTGTACAGCAGGTCTGCTGTTACACACGGCCTAATATCCATACAAGTATTCTCCAGTAAGAAGAGGGTGAATTACGGTGTACAGCAGGTCTGCTGTTACACACGGCCTAATATCCATAAAGTATTCTCCAGTAAGAAGAGGGTGAATTACGTGTACAGCAGGTCTGCTGTTACACACGGCCTAATATCCATACAAGTATTCTCCAGTAAGAAGAGGGTGAATTACGGTGTACAGCAGGTCTGCTGTTACACACGGCCTAATATCCATACAAGTATTCTCCAGTAAGAAGAGGGTGAATTACGATGTACAGCAGGTCTGCTGTTACACACGGCCTAATATCCATACAAGTATTCTCCAGTAAGAAGAGGGTGAATTACGGTGTACAGCAGGTCTGCTGTTACACACGGCCTAATATCCATACGAGTATTCTCCAGTAAGAAGAGGGTGAATTACGGTGTACAGCAGGTCTGCTGTTACACACGGCCTAATATCCATACGAGTATTCTCCAGTAAGAAGAGGGTGAATTACGGTGTACAGCAGGTCTGCTGTTACACACGGCCTAATATCCATACGAGTATTCTCCAGTAAGAAGAGGGTGAATTACGGTGTACAGCAGGTCTGCTGTTACACACGGCCTAATATCCATACGAGTATTCTCCAGTAAGAAGAGGGTGAATTACGGTGTACAGCAGGTCTGCTGTTACACACGGCCTAATATCCATACAAGTATTCTCCAGTAAGAAGAGGGTGAATTACGGTGTACAGCAGGTCTGCTGTTACACACGGCCTAATATCCATACAAGTATTCTCCAGTAAGAAGAGGGTGAATTACGGTGTACAGCAGGTCTGCTGTTACACACGGCCTAATATCCATACAAGTATTTTTGCGGTATCTGTAGTTGAATATTTATATTTTTGATAACTTACTTTTACTCCACTACCTTCCTAAAGAAAATGATGTACTTTTTACTCCATACATTTTCCCTGACACACAAAAGTATCAGCTCCATTTCGAATGCTAAGCAGGACAGGAAATGGTCCATTCATGCACTTATCAAGAGAACATCCACGGTCAACCCTACTGCCTCTGATCTGGCGGATTTCATTAAACACACACGCTTAGTTTTTTAAATGATGTCTGAGTGTTAGTGTGCCCTGGCTATCTCTAAATTAAAATTATGTCTGAGTGTTAGTGTGCCCTGGCTATCTCTAAATTAAAATGATGTCTGAGTGTTAGTGTGCCCTGGCTATCTCTAAATTATAATTATGTCTGAGTGTTAGTGTGCCCTGGCTATCTCTAAATTAAAATGATGTCTGAGTGTTAGTGTGCCCTGGCTATCTCTAAATTAAAATGACAAGAACATGGTGCTGTCTAGTGTTTTCTTATGGAGCGAGTCTCCAAGGTAGAGTTTATTCTGGTCCAAAACACTTGACTTTGAATGTCATTCAAACTGGACTGGATCAATATGAAGATGTTAAACGTTTTTTTGTTTTAAAAATATTTTATCGTAGTATACTTAGGTACTTGTCTTGAGTACTCTTGCCGTTAACTGGGTATTCTTTGACCAAAACAGACTCCCGGACAACTCTCTGGTTAATTCAGTGCACTGTATAAGAAAGTTGGTCCCATTTGGGACGCAGACCTAGTCTCCTGCTGAGACAGACAGCTGTTCTTAGATTAATCTAATAGTGACAGATATCAACCAATCAGGGACCGTTCAGGAAATACACCCACCAATCACACACATGCTTAGAGACAGCTACAGTAGCTACAGTCAGCCCCCCGTGGAATGAGTTTGACACCCCTACCCTATATAGTGCACTACTTTAAGTTAAGAAATCAAATCAAATTGTATTTGTCACATACACATGGTTAGCAGATGTTAATGCGAGTGTAGCGAAATGCTTGTGCTTCTAGTTCCGACAATGCAGTAATAACCAACAAGTAATCTAAACTAACAATTCCAAAACTACTTACCTTATAGACACAAGTGTAAAGGGATAAAGAATATGTACATAAAGATATATGAATGAGTGATGGTACAGAGCGGCATAGGCAAGATACAGTAGATGGTGTCGAGTACAGTATATACATATGAGATGAGTATGTAAACAAAGTGGCCCTATGGGCCCTGCTCAAAAGTAGTGCACTATAGTTTATCCACAGTTGATTCTAATGTGCAGTTGAAGTCGGGAAATGTACATACACTTAGGTTGGAGTCATTAAAACTCATTTTTCAACCACTCCACAAATTTCTTGTTAACCAACTATAGTTTTGGCAAGTCGGTTAGGACATCTACTTTGTGCATGACTCAAACAGCTCAAACACATCTTCCCCTTTACAGAGACTTGAGGAGGATGAGCTCCGCAGACCAATAGCGTCTGGAAGTAATTTAGCCATTCATTATGGACATTGCAATCTGTAGAGTTGCTATTTTCTCAGGTTTTCTTGTGTCAATTAACTCGTGACATTCCTGGACTACTATTATACTAATAGAGTTTGATTTTTATCAACAAATACGATAGTCAGTTTAAAATTAAGATTAAGTGTACAAGACTGTGTACATATCTGGCTGTGTTGGTTAAAATCACTACATATCCAATCGAGCGGGGAGAGCTTTGTACGCGTCTCTGTGTGAGGAGTAAAGGTGTTCTGGAGTTTTTTTCCTCTGGTTGCACATGTGACATGTTGGTAGAAATGAGGTAAAACGGATTTAAGTTTCCCTGCATTAAAGTCCCCGGCTACTAGGAGTGCCGCCTCTGGGTGAGCGTTTTCCTGTTTGCTTATGGGGGAATACAGCTCATTGAGTGCTGTCTTAGTGCCAGCATTGGTTTGTGGTGGTAAATAGACAGCTATAAAAAATATAGATGAAAACTCTCTTGGGATATAATGTGGTCTGCAGTTTATCATGAGAGACTCTACCTCAGGTGAGAAAAACCTTGAGAGTTCCTCAATATTAGATCTCGTGCACCAGCTGTTATTGATGATGATGTAATGCGGACCAATTGTTGATATTAGGCTGTTGTACTTCAGTGTGCTATCAACTCATTGGATCAAAATCTTATTCTAATCTATTGGGATTGGTCATTGTTAATGCATTCCCTCTAGAGGGGGTATTCAAATGAATTCCGTTCCTAAAAAAGCAAACCCTCCCAAATGTCACCCTTTCCCCACATAGTGCACTAATTTTGACCAGAGCACTATGGTACTTGGTCAAAAGTAGTGCACTAAATAGGGAATAGGTTGCCAATTGGGACGAGGCCAAAGTCTGCCACCTAGTTCAATCTCTCTTTAGAGAGATGAAGGTGTGTGGATTTGTTTAATGAGTTGGGGAGGATTTGCCAATGGGAATATGTTATGTCTGTGTCTCAAAACCCTATAGTCCCTGGTCAAAAGTAGTGCATTTACATAGGGAATAGGTTGCCAATTGGGACGAAGCCAAAGTCTGCCACCTAGTTCAATCTCTCTTTAGAGAGATGAGGGTGTGTGGATTTGTTAATGAGTTGGGGAGGATTTGCCAATGGGAATATGTTATGGCTGTGTCTCAAATGGCACCCTGTTTAGAACCCTATAGTCCCTGGTCAAAAGTAGTGCATTTACATAGGGAATAGGGTGCTATTTGGGCATATAACACATGGTCCAGGAGCAACTACAGTAGTCTACCAGGCAGGGTTTTTCTCCCTAAATCCTCTCAGGCTGGGCCACTGCAGGTTTTCTAAATCTGCATAAAAAATGGCATCCTATTCCCTATATAGTGCACTACTTTTGACCAGAACCCTATGGAACCCTATTCCCTATATAGTGCACTACTTTTGACCAGAACCCTATGGAACCCTATTCCCTATATAGTGCACTACTTTTGACCAGAGCACTATGGAACCCTATTCCCTATATAGTTCACTACTTTTGACCAGAGCCCAATGGAACTTTATTCCCTATTTAATTCACTACTTTTGACCAGAGCCCTATGGAACCTTATTCCCTATTGTTGTGCACTACTTTTGACCAGAGCCCTATATGCCTTGGTCGTAAAGTAGTGTACTATTTAAGGAATAGGGTGCCATTTGCGATGCTGGGTGTATGTCTCCCCTTTACCCTGAGTGGAGGCAGATCACATGGGAGAGATTACTATAACATAAGGGTGAGATTGCTTTCTGCCTAGTTGCTCTGAATCAACACCCAGTGTGGATACCTACTAATCTGGACACGTTTGACCTCTGAACTCCAGACTTTTTCAATGTAGAAGTTAAATCAAGAACCGTATGCATAAAGGATCTCAGGGTAGGAGTGCTGAACTAGGATCAGTTTAACTTTGCTGTTTTTTCTTCTTCCATCATTAATGTGTATGTATATATGGACGGGGGGGTGCTGATCCTAGATCAGATGCTTTATGCATACAGGCCCAGGTATTATAATGACTATTTGTACTTTATGATTGTTTGAGAGAAGGTTATATTCTCATTCATTTACTAGTATGTAGGTTCAGAACCCATGTGACATCTGAGAGATCTGCTGTTATCTGAGTTCAATGGCTGCGTGCCCATTGGGCTCTGGTCAAAAGCAGTGTACAATACTGGGAAGAGCCAAGGTGTCCGAGGTTCCCCTGGGCTCTTGTGGAGTCTCCCCTGGCACTGACCTAGGCCCGATGCCTTCTGGGTGCATTATGGCCCTGGAACTGAGTACAGATGCTGAAGCACTAACCATCTGCCAGGCCAGCAGGCTCCCAGGCTCTTCAAGGTCCCAACTATACTGTGATCTATTTAAACCAATGTTCTGCAGAAAGAAACTGACCCAATAATTATAGTTCTGTAGAGCTCAGCCAACCCATAGACTATAATTATAAATACTGGTGTCCTTACTTCTGAGAATGTAGTAAGAATGTTATATTAATTAAAGCTATGTTATGTGGATGATTTGTAAACCAGTCCAAACAAATGAATTACCAACAATGGTAATGACTTCTGGAGAGGCAGTCCACAGCTTGTATGGGTGTGTCCCAAATGGCACCCTATTCCCTAAGGGCTCTGGCCCAAATTAGTGCACATAGATGCTGCTACGAGATGCTGCTTCGAGATGCTGCTATTAGAAGCTACTATGAGATGCTGCTTTGAGATGCTGCCATTAGAAGCTACTATGAGATGCTGCCATTAGAAGCTACTACGAGAGGCTGCTATGAGATGCTGCTATGAGATGCTGCTATTAGAAGCTACTATGAGATGCTGCTATTAGAAGCTACTATGAGATGCTGCCATTAGAAGCTACTATGAGATGCTGCCATTAGAAGCTACTATGAGATGCTGCTATTAGAAGCTACTATGAGATGCTGCTTTGAGATGCTACTACGAGAGGCTGCTATGAGATGCTGCTATGAGATGCTGCTATTAGAAGCTACTATGAGATGCTGCCATTAGAAGCTACTATGAGATGCTGCCATTAGAAGCTACTATGAGATGCTGCTATTAGAAGCTACTATGAGATGCTGCCATTAGAAGCTACTATGAGATGCTGCTTCGAGATGCTGCTATGAGATGCTGCTATGAGATGCTGCTATTAGAAGTTACTATGAGATGCTGCTTTGAGATGCTACTACGAGAGGCTGCTATTAGATGCTGCTCATAGTAGCATCTAATAGAGATGCTGCTATTAGAAGCTACTATGCAATGCTGCCATTAGAAGCTACTATGAGATGCTGCCATTAGAAGTTACTATGAGATGCTGTTTTGAGATGCTGCTATGAGATGCTGCTATTAGAAGCTACTATGAGATTCTGCTTCGAGATGCTGCTATGAGATGCTGCTATTAGAAGCTACTATGAGATGCTGCTATTAGAAGCTACTATGAGATGCTGCTTCGAGATGCTGCTATGAGATGCTGCTATTAGAAGTTACTATGAGATTCTGCTTCGAGATGCTGCTATGAGATGCTGCTATTAGATGCTGCTATGAGATTCTGCTATTAGAAGCTACTATGAGATGCTGCTATTAGAAGCTACTATGAGATGCTGCTATTAGAAGCTACTATGAGATGCTACTATTAGAAACTACTATGAGATGCTGCTATTACATGCTGCTATTAGAAGCTACTATGAGATGCTGCTATGAGATGCTGCTATTAGAAGCTACTATGAGATGCTACTATTAGAAACTACTATGAGATGCTGCTTAGAGATGCTACTATGAGATGCTGCTATTAGAACTACTATGAGATGCTGCTTTGAGATGCTGCTATGAGATGCTGTGAGATACCAGAGGACTGATAAGACAGGCAACAGCAGTAGAGGCTCTCAAAGAGGTGTGAGTGTGAGGCTGTCCAGTCCTGTCCATCTACAGGGGTATTCACGGTGACAGACCAGTGACCAGTGCTGCAGTAGCTAATACTCAAACTACATACGACCTGCTGTTCTGTTCAGTTCTTTCCTTACAGGGCATGGAGCTGAACTCTCTCTCTGTCTCTTTCTCTCTCTCTCTCTCTCTCTCTCTCTCTCTTTCTCTCTCTCTCTCTCTCTCTCTCTCTCTCTCTCTCTCTCTCTCTCTCTCTCTCTCTCTCTCTCTCTCTCTCTCTCTCTCTCTCTTTCTCTCTCTCTTTCTCTCTCTTTCTCTCTCTTCTCTCTCTCTCTCTCTCTCTCTCTTCTCTCTCTCTCTCTCTCTTTCTCTCTCTCTCTCTCTCTCTCTTTCTCTCTCTCTCTCTCTCTCTCTCTCTCTCTCTCTCTCTCTCTCTCTCTCTCTCTCTCTCTCTCTCTCTCTTCTCTCTCTCTCTCTCTCTCTCTCTCTCTCTCTCTCTCTCTCTCTCTCTGCATGGGAAACATACGTTTACACTGCCAAAGCAAGTGGATTGGATAAACAATAAAAAATGAACAGTAAATATTACACTCACACAAGTTCCAAAATAATAGAGACATTTCAAATGTCACATTATGTCCTTATACAGTGTTGTAAAGATGTGCAAATAGTTAAAGTACAAAAGGTAAAATAATGCACACACACACATTCTGGAAAGTCCCCAGACAAGTACAGCTGAGTTGTGGTTAACATAACACACTACAACACACTTCCTAACCATATCAAGAGGAGTCTTATTTTTCTTCAGTACTTAGACACCCAGCATCTCATCCAGTCCGACCTACCTGTGGAGAGAGACCAGTCCCTCCTGTGGATCACACCAGTGGGCGTTGATTGACTACACCAAAAAATATATGTTATTGTCACATACGGATAGGTGCAGTGAAATGTGTTGTTTTGCGGTGTCAGCCATTGTAGTACGGCGCCCCTGGAGCAAATTAGGGTTAAGTACCTTGCTGAAGGGCACATTAACAGATTTTTCACCTTTTCAGCTCAGGTATTCGAACCAGCAACCTTTCAGTTACTGGCCCAATGCTCTAACTGCTAGGCTACCTGTTAACCGCTAGGCTACCTGTTAACCGCTAGACTACCTGTTATCCGCTAGACTACCTGTTAACCGCTAGGCTACCTGTTAACCGCTAGACTACCTGTTAACCGCTAGACTACCTGTTAACCGCTAGACTACCTGTTAACCGCTAGGCTACCTGTTAACCGCTAGACTACCTGTTATCCGCTAGACTACCTGTTAACCGCTAGACTACCTGTTAACCGCTAGACTACCTGTTAACCGCTAGACTACCTGTTAACCGCTAGACTACCTGTTATCCGCTAGACTACCTGTTAACCGCTAGGCTACCTGTTAACCGCTAGACTACCTGTTAACCGCTAGACTACCTGCCACCCAGAGGCATGCTCCAATAGAGAGCACAGATCAGCCCCGCCACAATTATTGTGTGTGACCATGCATTAAGCTATTTGAGCTGTTTTCCCTGGATTTACTGTTGATCACGCTGGTGACAGGTCCAGACAAGCAGAGTATATCATGATGGCCGGTACTGGGCTCAGACAGACAGAGTATATCATGATGGCCGGTACTGGGCTCAGACAGACAGAGTATATCATGTTGACCAGGCTGGTGCTGGGCTCAGACAGACAGAGTATATCATGATGGCCAGGCTGGTGCTGGGCTCAGACAGACAGAGTATATCATGTTGGCCGGTACTGGGCTCAGACAGACAGAGTATATCATGTTGGCCGGTACTGGGCTCAGACAGACAGAGTATATCATATTGGCCAGGCTGGTGCTGGGCTCAGACAGACAGAGTATATCATGTTGACCAGGCTGGTACTGGGCTCAGACAGACAGAGTATATCATGTTGGCCAGGCTGGTGCTGGGCTCAGACAGACAGAGTATATCATGTTGACCAGGCTGGTGCTGGGCTCAGACAGACAGAGTATATCATGTTGACCAGGCTGGTGCTGGGCTCAGACAGACAGAGTAGGTCAGTGAGAGACTGAAGGATTACAGGTCTGTGAGAGACCTGAAGGATTACAGCTCTGTGAGAGACCTGAAGGATTACAGCTCTGTGAGAGACCTGAAGGATTACAGCTCTGTGAGAGACTGAAGGATTACAGCTCTGTGAGAGACCTGAAGGATTATAGGTCTGTGAGAGACCTGAAGGATTACAGCTCTGTGAGAGACCTGAAGGATTACAGCTCTGTGAGAGACTGAAGGATTATGTATGTATGCTCTGTATGTATGTGAGAGACCTGAAGTGTGTGTGTGTCAGTCAGAGAGAGGGTATACAGTATAATGCTCTTAAGCCATGTAAAATAATGTTACCATACAGGACAGGTATATCACCTCAATACTTCATTAAATAATAATAATCATCATCATCATCTCTGTGAGAGACTGAAGGATTACAGCTCTGTGAGAGACCTGAAGGATTACAGCTCTGTGAGAGACTGAAGGATTACAGCTATGTGAGAGACCTGAAGGATTATAGGTCTGTGAGAGACCTGAAGGATTACAGCTCTGTGAGAGACCTGAAGGATTACAGGTCTGTGCGAGACCTGAAGGATTATAGGTCTGTGAGAGACTGAAGGATTACAGGTCTGTGAGAGACTGAAGGATTATAGTTCTGTGAGAGACCTGAAGGATTATAGGTCTGTGAGAGACCTGAAGGATTGCAGGTTTGTGAGAGACTGAAGGATTATAGGTCTGTGAGAGACCTGAAGGATTATAGGTCTGTGAGAGACCTGAAGGATTGCAGGTCAGTGAGAGACTGAAGGATTACAGGTCTGTGAGAGACCTGAAGGATTACAGCTCTGTGAGAGACCTGAAGGATTACAGCTCTGTGAGAGACCTGAAGGATTACAGCTCTGTGAGAGACTGAAGGATTACAGCTCTGTGAGAGACCTGAAGGATTATAGGTCTGTGAGAGACCTGAAGGATTACAGCTCTGTGAGAGACCTGAAGGATTACAGCTCTGTGAGAGACTGAAGGATTACAGCTCTGTGAGAGACCTGAAGGATTACAGCTCTGTGAGAGACTGAAGGATTACAGCTCTGTGAGAGACCTGAAGGATTACAGCTCTGTGAGAGACTGAAGGATTACAGCTATGTGAGAGACCTGAAGGATTATAGGTCTGTGAGAGA
This sequence comes from Oncorhynchus nerka, assembly GCF_034236695.1. Classification (NCBI taxonomy): domain Eukaryota; kingdom Metazoa; phylum Chordata; class Actinopteri; order Salmoniformes; family Salmonidae; genus Oncorhynchus; species Oncorhynchus nerka. The sequence goes on along the minus strand of NC_088399.1, from coordinate 91,749,688 downwards.
CCTGAAGGATTACAGCTCTGTGAGAGACCTGAAGGATTACAGCTCTGTGAGAGACCTGAAGGATTACAGCTCTGTGAGAGACCTGAAGGATTACAGCTCTGTGAGAGACTGAAGGATTACAGCTCTGTGAGAGACCTGAAGGATTACAGCTCTGTGAGAGACCTGAAGGATTACAGCTCTGTGATAGGGTTGGCAACACATGGGTCTCTAACTCAATGTACTGATCATTCAGACAAGTCTTTTTGTTTAGGTTTTGTTCTAAGACTATTTTCCTTTGATATATTATCCAACAGAAGTATAATGCAGCCTTGGAAATGATCTGAGATGTGGATAAGATGCAGTGTTGCTGGTTAACACATACAGTCACTGAGGGTGAGGACCAGAGCTGCTTGTTCGGGACTGCCTGTGACTATCCAACCTCTAAAAATGACTTCCTTTGCGTTGCAATTCATCACATAGTTGCATTGATGAGGCTTCACCATTAATCCCATTTGTTATTATTTTAACCTTTATTTAAGAAGACAAGTCAGTTAAGAACAAATTCTTACTTACAATGACGGCCTGCCGCGGTCAAACCCGGACAGGGACAATTTTGCGTGACCCTGTGGGACTACCAATCACGACCGGATGTGATTCAGCCTGGATTCGAACCAGGAACTGTAGTGACGTGTCTTGCACTGAGATGCAGTGCCTTAGACCACTGTGCCACTCGGGAGCCCATTGACAAGGCTTCACCATTGATTCATCATTTAATATACACACGGCAACCTTTACAACATGGCCGTGCTTTTGTCTTTGCGATGTTGCCATGAGAAGATTTACTCACCTGTTTCACAAGATCCCCAGAGGAAGATTTACCCAGCCCCTGTTTCACAAGATCCCCAGAGGAAGATTTACCCAGCCCCTGTTTCACAAGATCCCCAGAGGAAGATTTACCCAGCCCCTGTTTCACAAGATCCCCAGAGGAAGATTTACCCAGCCCCTGTTTCACAAGATCCTCATCAAAGGAAGTGAGACAGGCACGAATCTGAGACAATTCCTTCCTATAGAAGGCTAGGAATGCATCCCAAATTGCACCCTATTCCCCATATATAGGGAATAGGGTTCCATAGGGCTCTGGTCAAAAGTAGTGCACTATATAGGGAATAGGGTGCCATTTAGGATACATTCCCAGCCTCTTAAACTCATCATCCTCCCTCCTGACCCAACTAACCATCACAATGACAGCAATTATAGCAGAACTTTTATCACATCTACCATGTTGAGACGGTGTGGTGTCAATAGCTGTGTCTGGGCTCTAGTGTTAGAGCACTGAGACGTAGCTGAGACGTAGCGGAGACGTAGCTGAGACGTAGCTGAGACGTAGCGGTGGTGATTTCCTCACATGATTTCACACGCTTCAGGATGTTAAAGAGAAAGGTTCATCAAAACAAAATAAGAGTACCGGTACTGTAGATTCCCTGTCTCTGTCATTCAGTAAGATAACATCCACAATGACAATAATACTTCAAAGTTGCAGTTATAATTATAAACAGTCCTCATGACATAATTTACAAACTAATAGTGTTTGACATCAGATCTTCTCCCGCGACTAGGGATGAAACTGATTTAAGTTAAGGAAATAAAATGCAGTAGAAAACACATCAACGTTGTGCTGATCAAAACAAAATAAAGCTTAGATTTGACCAGAGCAAAGCGTTGCCCGGCGATAGCAGACACTTGCATAGCGGATGTTTCGGAGGTGTTGGAGGCGGAACTGCGTCGGAGCTGTCAAATCGGTGAGCAGCTGCTCTTGCGAAGCCACATCAGCCTCACATAATTACACAGAGTGGCGCAGCAGTCTAAGGCATTGCATCTCAGTGCTAGAGGCGTCACTACAGACCCTGCTTCGATTCCAGGCTGTATCACAGCTGGCCGTGATTGGGAGTCACACAGGGCGGCGCACAATTGGCCCAGCGTTGTCCTGGTTTGCTCTAGTTAAATAAATGAAAATGTAAATAAAGAAGGTTTCTATCATCCTAACGGAGGTGTAGATTACATCTATCATCTATCATCCTAACGGAGGTGTAGATTACATCTATCATCCTAACGGAGGTGTAGATTATATCTGTCATCCTAATGGAGGAGTAGATGACATCTATCATCCTAACGGAGGTGTAGATGACATCTATCATCCTAACGGAGGTGTAGATTACATCTCACATTTCCGTGTTCCAACAAGGCCACATGTGGATTTCTGTTAATGCGACTCCGTGCAAACAATGGCAATGTCCTCTTTAGATATAATGCCGGGAGCCGTTTGTGTATTTGACAGCCCTGACGCAGTTCCACCGTCAAAACAACCGCTGTACAGATGTTGGCTGAAGCTGATCTGATTGAATAGACCACCTAGTCTATCTATCTGGCATGCACACCACTACTGTAGCTAGACATGACGTGTTTGGTTTTAAAAAAACAACGTTTTCCTGCAGTCGGTTCATTTGGTCACACAGCAACATATTTACACAATACAATGTTCTTCTTCCTTTAAAAAGGAGAGTTCAAACCAAAATGTAATTTTGTCATTTGAACTATAACTTTAAGTCTGCACTTTAGACAGACTGTTATAGGTGTGTCCATACATACTGCAGCAGCAAAAACACACTGATATAACAAGTTCACCACAACTCACAGAGCAATGGTAACATAGACTGACTTCGCCTCATATTCCCCCAAAACCAAAACTCACATTAGGCCTAACTGAGGTCTGACCCAGCTCAAATATTCTGGAAGGTACAATAGTTTCTACTTGATTTCCATTTCCCATTCATGTAATTCATAGAATAGGCGTAGGGTTCAAGTCTCCTGTTATCTTCCTGGTTTGAGGCTCCATATTCAGTCCATTTGTAGTGAAGGAGTTCAACCGAGTTCCAGGGTTCTAATGAGGTGTTTGATTGGACAGACAGTCACAGTTTGTGTTGAGTAGTATGATATGATTGGTTGAAAACAGAGTGAAAGGTCCCGGTTTAGGAATAAGATTGGAGGAACAGTAATAGGATCCAGCTCAAGGATTTGTTTGGGTTGGTGGAGGTAAATGAGATAAGGGGTGATCTCCTTAAGATTGGAGGAACAGGAATAGGATCCAGCTCAAGGATTTGTTTGGGTTGGTGGAGGTAAATGAGATAAGGGGTGATCTCCTTAAGGTGAGGGTGGACAGGGTCAAGGAGGCAGTCACGTTATAATGACATAACAAACAGAATTAAATCGTCTACAGAGCCTCTGTGTCTCAACACTACAACTCCATAAACTACCGCCGTTCAGTGAGCTTGTGGTTGTCATGGACAACGGGGTAGTCCCATAGCTGTAAACTGTACGGGGCGGATCGGGATATGGCTCTAAGGTCATACACAGTCATGAAACATCACGATTTCCCTGAAATATGCAATAATATAACATTAGGAGTACAGGATTTAACTAGAAATCTCCTGGTGGAAGCAAAACTCATCCAATACTATGACCCACATGTAATCCCTGTCACCCCTACAGACAGTATAGTATACAACCTAATCCCAATCACCCCTACAGACAGTATAGTATACAACCTAATCCCTATCACCCCTACAGACAGTATAGTATACAACCTAATCCCCATCACCCCTACAGACAGTATAGTGTATAACCTAATCCCCATCACCCCTACAGACAGTATAGTATACAACCTAATCCCCATCACCCCTACAGACAGTATAGTATACAACCTAATCCCCATCACCCCTACAGATATTATAGTGTATAACCTAATCACTATCACCCCTACAGACAGTATAGTGTACAACCTAATCACTATCACCCCTACAGACAGTATAGTATACAACCTAATCCCTATCACCCCTACAGACTGTATAGTATACAACCTAATCCCAATCACCCCTACAGACAGTATAGTATACAACCTAATCCCTATCACCCCTACAGACAGTATAGTATACAACCTAATCCCAATCACCCCTACAGACAGTATAGTATACAACCTAATCCCTATCACCCCTACAGACAGTATAGTATACAACCTAATCCCCATCACCCCTACAGACAGTATAGTGTATAACCTAATCACTATCACCCCTACAGACAGTATAGTGTATAACCTAATCACTATCACCCCTACAGACAGTATAGTGTATAACCTAATCCCCATCACCCCTACAGACAGTATAGTATACAACCTAATCCCCATCACCCCTACAGACAGTATAGTGTATAACCTAATCACTATCACCCCTACAGACAGTATAGTATACAACCTAATCCCAATCACCCCTACAGACACCAAGATAAATAGATGTGTATGTGCACAGCTTGTAGACAGTGAAAACACAACCCTCTGTCTTCTGGTCTAGTCCTGACTGACACACACAAACACATTAACACACGATTTAGATTCAAATGTGTGAACCAGAAAGGGTTCATGTTGTAAAGAGGTAAACAACAAGCCTATTGGTTGTGTCCCAAATGGGACTCTATTCCCTACATAGTGCACTAACCTAAATGCCCTGGTAATAAAAAGTAATGCACTATAAACATTATAGATTTACAATTTGAGACACTGTCAGGGTCCCTAGAAGCTGCTTCATGCTAGCCGAGGACTTGTGTGTCTCTGTCTGTCTGTCTGTCTGTCTGTCTGTCTGTCTGTCTGTCTGTCTGTCTGTCTGTCTGTCTGTCTGTCTGTCTGTCTGTCTGTCTGTCTGTCTGTCTGTCTGTCTGTCTGTCTGTCTGTCTGAGATAGATGGAGGGGGTGGGGCTAGAGGAAGAAGAGAGGAGTGGAGGACAGAGGTGGATGGAGGGGGTGGGGCTAGAGGAAGAAGGGAGGACTGGGAGACAGAGGTGGATGGAGGGGGTGGGGCTAGAGGAAGAAGGGAGGACTGGGAGACAGAGGTGGATGGAGTGGGTGGGGCTAGAGGAAGAAGGGAGGAGTAGGGGACAGAGGTGGATGGAGGTGGTGGGGCTAGAGGAAGAAGGGAGGAGTGGGGGACAGAGGTGGATGGAGGGGGTGGGGCTAGAGGAAGAAGGGAGGAGTGGGGGACAGAGGTGGATGGAGGGGGTGGGGCTAGAGGAAGAAGGGAGGACAGAGGTGGATGGAGGGGTGGGGCTAGAGGAAGAAGGGAGGAATGGGGGACAGAGGTGGATGGAGGGGGTGGGGCTAGAGGAAGAAGGGCGGAGCGAAGGAGGAAAGGTAATCTTGTTGATATTACAGCAGCAGAGGTCAGGTGCCCTGATGACAGGCACAGCCAGAGAACAAAGGACTGACAGGGTTAAACAGCTGATGACTCTCACTGATGCCCGATGCACAATACACACACACACACCAAAATAAGGGCATACTTTGCTTCCACCAGGAGACCCCTTAGATGAAATGATAGCTGGAGAGTTAGGGACAAATGGTCCTGCACCCATCAGGCATTCCAAATGAAACTGTAATCCTTATGTAGTGCCCTACTTTTGACCTATGGACTCTAGTCAAAAATAGTGCACTATTTAGGAAATATTTGAGTCTGTTGAGTTCTATCAAAGTCATCTATTTATAAGTAATGATGTCCCTGATCTTCTAGGTAACAACGCTGTTGATAAAATGCCATTCCCTTGGGTTGTTAATGAGAGGGGGACAGGGGGTGGAGGGAGAGGGGAGGGGTGAGAGGGGGACAGGGTAGGGGGAGAGAGGGAGAGGGGAGGGGTGAGAGGGGGGACATGGGAGGATTTCTATTTCTGTTCCTCCAGCTCACTGAGACTCAAGAGGTGAGAGTGGGGTCATCAAGAGGTGAGAGTGGGGTCATCAAGGACAGGCGAGCTAAAAGGTCATTCAAGTAAAATCAGGTGAGTCTTCCGTAACATAGAAGGGTTTGTGTTGAAAACACAACATAAGACATCAACCCCATTGATGACACATGTCGAATTCTAATTGTGTCTTAGGGGGGAACAGTTCCCTCCCGTGTTGTAATATGGATGGCTCATAGTAGGATAAAGTAGGGTCTTGGATTAGAGGTCGACCGATTAATCGGAATGGCCGATTAATTAGGGCCAATTTCAAGTTTTCATAACAATCGGTAATCGGCATTTTTGGACACCATTCATGTCTGATTACATTGCACTCCACGAGGAGACTGCGTGGCAGGCTGACTACCTGTTATGCGAGTGCAGCAAGGAGCCAAGGTAAGGTGCTAGCTAGCATTAAACTTATCTTATAAAAACAATCAATCTTAACATAATCACTAGTTAACTACACATGGTTGATGATATTACTAGTTTATCTAGCTTGTCCTGCATTGCATATAATTGATGCGGTGCCTGTTAATTTATCATTGAATCACAGCCTACTTTGCCAAATGGGTGATTTAACAAAAGCATTCGCAAAAAAAGCACCATCGTTGCACCAATGTGCCTAACCATAAACATCAACGCGTTTCTTAAAATCAATACACAAGTATATATTTTTAAACCTGCATATTTAGTTCATATTGCCTGCTAACATGAATTTCTTTTAAGTAGGGAAATTGTGTCACTTCTCTTGCGTTCTGTGCAACAGAGTCAGGATATATGCAGCAGTTTGGGCCACCTGACTCGTTGCGAACTGTGTGAAGACTTTCTTCCTAACAAAGACAGTCAACTTCGTCAAACGGGGGATGATTTAACAAAAGCGCATTTGAGAAAAAAAACACAATCGTTGCACAAATGTACCTAACCATAAACATCAATGCCTTTCTTAAAATCAGTACACAGAAGTACTGCATATTTCGTTAAAAGAAATCCAGGTTAGCAGGCTATATTGAACTAGGGAAATTGTGTCACTTCTCTTGTGTTCATTGCACACAGAGTCAGGGTATATGCAACAGTTTGGGCCGCCTGGCTCGTTGCGAACTAATTTGCTAGAATTTTATGTAATTATAACATAACATTGAAGGTTGTGCAATGTAACAGGAATATTTAGACTTAGGGATGCCACCCGTTAGATAAAATACGAAACGGTTCCGTATTTCACTGAAAGAATAAACATTTTGTTTTCGAAATTATAGTTTCAAGATTTGACTATATTAATGACCTAAGGCTCGTATTTTTGTGTGTTATTATGTTATAATTAAGTATATGGTTTGATATTTGATAGAGCAGTCTGACTGAGCGGTGGTAGGCAGCAGCAGGCTCGTAAGCATTCATTCAAACAGCACTTTCGTGCGCTTGCCAGCAGCTCTTGGCTGTGCTTCAAGCATTGCGCTGTTTATGACTTCAAGCCTATCAACTCCCGAGATTAGGCTGGTGTAACCGATGTGAAATGGCTAGCTAGTTAGCGGGGTGCGCGCTAATAGCATTTAAATCAGTGACGTCACTCGCTCTGAGACCTTGAAGTAGCTGTTCGCCTTGCTCTGCAAGGGCTGCAGCTTTTGTGGAGCGATGGGTAACGATGCTTCGAGGGTGACTGTTGTCGATGTGTTCCTGGTTCGAGCCCAGGTAGGGGCGAGGAGAGGGACGGAAGCTATACTGTTAACTGGCAATACTAAAGTGCCTATAAGAACATCCAATAGTCAAAGGTTAATGAAATATAAATGGTATAGAGAGAAATAGTCCTATAATTCCTATAATAACTACAACCTAAAACTTCTTACCTGGGAATGTTGAAGACTCGTGTTAAAAGGAACCATCACATGTTCTCATGTTCTGAGCAAGGAACTTTAAACGTTAACTTTTTTACATGGCACATATTACACTTTTACTTTCTTCTCCAACACTTTGTTTGTGCATTATTTAAACCAAATTGAACATGTTTCATTATTTATTTGGGGCTAAATAGATTTTATTGATGTATTATATTAAGTTAACATAAAAGTGTTCATTCAGTATTGTTGTAATTGTCATGATCACAAATAAATAAATAAATAAAAATCGTCCGATTGGCTTTTTTTGGTCCTCCAATTATCGGTATCGGCGTTGAAAAATCATAATCGGTCGACCTCTACTTGTGATATACAATAACACCTTGCAACTCAACTCTGGACCTCGAAGCCCCTTCGAATTAGGGACTGGTTTACAACCGGGACACCGGGTGTGTACAATTAATTATCAGGTAGAGGGGGGGGGGGGCATGACAAGCAGCTGATGGAATATCCAACCGTGTCAGTGACCATACAGACCGCAGTCATGATAGGCCAGTAGGTTTCTTCCCCCCGTGTTACCTGCTTGGATGTAGGGGACAGGAGGGGGAAATGTTTGGCAGATAGGGGGAGGGGGGATGGGGATTGGGGTGGTTGTACCCCTCTACCCCTCCTCTCACCGGTCCAGCACTCGGCTGTAGTCCTGTGGGCCGCAGCCCCCTCACTCTTAAGCTCGGCAAACACGTGGGTGAAGAAGTGGGGATCGGCGTTGATGCGTAGCATCTTGGTGCTAGTGGCGTCGATGATGGCAAGGCATCGGTCCCAAAACGCCTCTTTGCCAGCCTCCACCAAGAAAGGCTTCAGTGGATAGGAGATCTCATTGCCCATGTAGGAGTAGGACAGGTAGAGGCAGGTGAGCAGCGTGGCCTGAAGCTCGTGCTCCGACGACACCAGGTCCCCATCCACCACATTTCGACACAGCATGTAGACAAACACGACGTTGGCCGGAGTCACGAAGGCCTGATCCTGCCAACCCTGGAGGAGTAGAGACCGGTCCACCGACCGCACCCACAGCACTGGGTCCGCAGGGGAGAGGTGTTTCAGCCGGTAGCAGCGGCCACACAGGAACTCACCCAGGCAGCGGAGGAGTTCACTAGTGGACGCCTGGATGATGACGCGCTTGGGGGACGAAGCGCCCGTTCCTTTATGGGGCACTTTTATGATGGAGGGTAGCTGCTGGGGCTTAATGCCCATCTCATAGCCACAGTGCCCCTGGCCAAAGCCTATCCCCAGGCCTAGTCCCGCTGGCCTGTTGTAGCTAGAGAGGTTGGCACAGGATAGAGACTTCTTGACATTCTCCTGGTTGAGATGTAACACCGGGTCCTTCTGGTAAATGTTGTTGTTGTTGAGGGGGTCTCCGAGCAACCCAGAACCCCCAGAACATTTCTTAGAACCCCCTCGTTTCTTGGTGGTGGCAACCAGGCGTTTCCAGGTGAGCGCCGGGAGGAAGATTGACTGGCCCCGTTTCAGGCCACCGGTGTGGTCTTTCTGAGTGTTGAGCGATCGGCTGCTCAGGCTTGGGTAGTGGTTGAGCGAATCGGGGCGCGTGTCGCAGTAGCTATTCTTCCTGGATGCAGGGGACAGTGACAGTACTGCACCCATGGTGATTCCGTGATCTATTATACTGGCTTTGTGAGGTCAGATTTGGATAGAGGTGAGATGGAGGCACAGTTCTCTCTTGTTTAACTCTTTAAGTTTAGTTGAATTTAGAGACAAACTTTTTCCAGTTGATGCTGACACTATTCAAATTTCCATGATGGCATTGCCATTATCTGCAAAACAAGAACAGCAAACATTTATGATGTTGTGAATAAAAAAAGCAAATAGCCTACTTAAACTTTGAAAACATTTGTATAGTTTTATCTGAAACATTTATATTTGCCAATGTCCTGTGCACCTGCGTCCCACCAGACGGCTATTTGCACAAGCATATCAATACATACAGCGCCTTCAGACCCCACACCCCTTGACTTATTCCACATTTTGTTGTGTTACAGCATGAATTCAAAATGGATTACAAAGACTTTTTCTCTCTCACCCATATACACACACATAATACCCCATAATGACAAAGTGAAAAAATAAAATACAGAAATATCTCATTTACAAGTATTCTCACCCCAATGTCAATACATGTTAGAATCACTTTTGGATGTGATTACAGGTTTGAGTATTTCTGGGTTGTACAATATTTGTACATTGTTCTTTTTTAAGTCCTTCATGCTCTGTCAATTTGGTTGTGGCTCATTGCTAGACAGCCATTTTCAAGTCTTGCCATAGATGTTCAAACCGATTTAAGTCAAAACGGTAACTTAGCCACTCAGAAACATTCAAAGTAATCTTGGTAAGCAACTCCAGTGTATATGGGGTATTGTGTTTTAGGTTATTGTTCTGGTGAAAGGTGAATTTATCTACCAGTGTCTGAACCAGGTGTTCCTCCTAAGATTTTGCCTGCGTTTAGCTCTATTCTATTTCTTGTTATCATAAAGAACTCCCTTGTCCTTGTTGATGACAAGCATACCCATAACATGATGTAGCTACCACCATGCTTTAAAATATGAAGAGTTGTGTTGGATTTGAATTGTGGAGTAACTGCAAAGTTGTTGATCCATTCTCAGTTTTCTATCACAGCCATTAAATTCGAACTGTTTTAAAGTGGAATTGAGAGCATTTGAACTACTTTGCAAATATGAAACCAACAGACAACCATAATATCAGTAAATTTATCAGAGAGTGATATCAGTAAATTTATCAAAAATATCAAATTTGCAGTTTATGCTGCAAAATCAACTTTATCAAATCAAAATCATCATATCAAATGTTATTGGTCACATACACATGGTTAGAAGCGGTTTTAAAAATAGATTCTATTTGACTCAAAATTCCATGTTGGCAGAATAGATGGATATAATTCACAAATACCTTTCTTGGTAGTCCAACAAATGTTGCTATCAGGTTGTAAATCACAGCTGCTCTGGTACATTGTTTGCTGCCTCCATTCGGGATGCAATATTTCAGTTTCAATGACTCAATATTCTGGACAAAAACGGACGAATATAACTAAGGTTGAGAATGTCAATACAATCAAACTAGCAAGGGAAATGATCACAAGTCAGTCATAATGTAGCTAATAGGCTTGCGTACCTATTTATGTAGCTATTTATTTAGCAAGCTAAAAAACACGGAAGCCTAACGTTAGCTAGCTACCTAGCTAGCTAGGTGCTGGGAGGATGTCGTGTCATTGGAGGAGTTGGTGAGTGACCCCCTCATCATAGCCGCGGGAAGGAGGGGTTCTGAGGGTGCTGCTGCAACCCCTGACAAATAATCGCAAACAAATATGTATATAAAAAACATTTTCTCACAAAAGTAGTGCACTGGGCCTTTATTGGTCCTGCATTAGTGGACCAATACAGCCGTCAAATCACTCTCATCTGAGTGTGCCAGATAGTGCAGAATAACTGATCAATTTACAATCGTGCAAGATCCGCTGACTATGACCGGTGTCAGTAAACGTTGACATAAAAATGTCATTGTTAGTCACTAACGCTCTAGATAACATGTAAACAGCCTAACCAGCTCTGCCAGTGAGAGTAAAATGGTCAGAGGGAGGTGTTCTCATTTGCTACAGAAGGACAAGCAGGCCCCAACGTTTATCAGAGCAATTCTGATGGCCAACTAGCTGAACAAGTTTAAGAGGGTGTGTCTAATGTTTTCTCGTTAGATTTGAGCTTATCTCACTCTGGCATTAGTTGTTGATCTTGCTGTTGTTGATGTGCATAACATAGGGAGCGATAGCCTCATTTTTCACTGTTGTTTGATCAATAGGACTGTAAAGTTCCCTAATGTAAAGAGGACTCCCATTGTATTTACATATTTGCAGAAATCCATTCAGGTGCATTTTGTGTCTTTTTGGCAAATGTGTTAAGTCTAATGACCTAAAGTTGAGCTGTTGATACTGCCAGTTCAGTGTGAATGATGGCAGGCCCGTGTGGCAAATGGCTTATTTGCGTAAAGACCGACTGTAGCTATGATTGGCTATGGCGCACCGGTCTGCATAGACTCTGGTCCTGGACAAGACAGCTGTTTTTTAGGTTTTATTTACTGCAGTGTCTATTCAGTTTTTAAAAAATGTCGTACTGTACATCACTCCCAAGCATTACCATATCTTAGTGTCTTAGCTTATCACTCCCAAGCACTACCATATCTTAGTGTCTTAGCTTATCACTCCCAAGCACTACCATATCTTAGTGTCTTAGCTTATCACTCCCAAGCACTACCATATCTTAGTGTCTTAGCTTATCACTCCCAAGCATTACCATATCTTAGTGTCTTAGCTTATCACACCCAAGCACTACCATATCTTAGTGTCTTAGCTTATCACTCCCAAGCACTACCATATCTTAGTGTCTTAGCTTATCACTCCCAAGCATTACCATATCTTAGTGTCTTAGCTTATCACTCCCAAGCATTACCATATCTTAGTGTTTTAGCTTATCACTCCCAAGCACTACCATATCTTAGTGTCTTAGCTTATCACTCCCAAGCACTACCATATCTTAGTGTCTTAGCTTATCACTCCCAAGCACTACCATATCTTAGTGTCTTAGCTTATCACTCCCAAGCACTACCATATCTTAGTGTCTTAGCTTATCACTCCCAAGCACTACCATATCTTAGTGTCTTAGCTTATCACTCCCAAGCATTACCATATCTTAGTGTCTTAGCTTATCAGACCTTTTTTTTTGTGTGTGTGTCATATTCTTCCTTAGACATATGAACAGATTTGAATAACATTTCATGTTGCTAAAATGCTGTCAGGTCCACTTTAAAGTCGCCACTGGCCTGGTGAATTCCCTGAGCGGTTTCTTTGAGAGGCATTGGAAAACCTCCCTCCCTGTGATTTAATATGTGTTTGGAATTCACTGCTTGACTGAGGGACCGTACAGATAATTGTATGGCTCCTGAGTGGTGCAGGGGTCTAAGGCAATGCATCTCAGAGCTAGAGACATCACTACAGACCCTGGTTTGATTCCAGGCTGTATCACAACCGGCCGTGATTGGGAGTCCCATTGGGCGGCGCACAATTGCCCCAGCGTCGTCCGGGTTAGAGTTTGGCCGGGGTAGGCCATCATTGTAAATAAGAATTTGTTCTTAACTGACTTGCCTAGTTAAATAAATGCTCAATTTAAAAAAATACAAATAAAATGTGTGGGGTACAGAGATGAATGAGGTAGTCATTCAAAAATCATGTTAAACACTATTATTGCACACAGAGCGAGTCCATGCATCTTATTATGTGACTTGTTAACATTTTTACTCCTGAACGTGCCATAACAACGGGTTGAATACGTATTGACTCAAGACATTAATTTGTAAAAATGTCGAAAAACAATTCTACTTTGACATTATGGGGTGTAGGTGACAAAAACAAGTGACAACAATGTTCAATTCAGGAAGCAAAATATTGAAAAAGTAAAGGGGTTTGAATACTTTCTGAAGGCACTGTATCTCTGGTCCAGGGCGTTAGTGCGCGTTCTTCTACTATCCTCTACGAACCCCCTGGACGCCCGGGACCAGAGCTAGTCCAGACAATTCCCTAGTGTGAGGACCGTTCCTCATGCGCCAGTCTCCACTAAAGTCACCAGACTGACCCAAATAGAATATCCGCGCAGCTATAATTGTTGAATCAATTCAACACATTGTTGTTGCCTACTGCAGTGCGCTAATGAAATAAATAGTCGATTTCCAAGCACAATGATATTCTAGGGCATGCTACAATGTGTCAGTGCGCACTTTAACAAGATTTTTTTTTAAAGCCGATAAAAACACAAGCTGTCTGACAAAAATAAAACTACACAATAAATGAAAATCCATTTGCCATAATAACAATTTTAAATAAATATCAATGAGAATTAAATACAATTTCAAAATCCAAGCAGGTCATATTTTTCCAAAAGGCAAACAAACAAACAATGCAAACAGAAGAGATATACTCACCTAGCCTATGTATGGCTATATCATCGGATGTCCGATGGCAATATCAACCCGTGGTCCATTATCGCCTATCTGCAGTCCGCGATTTACAGAACTGCACAACAAAGCGCAATAAATGGACTGCCTGTGGGGAGGTAACATTGACAACCGTTCACATGAGTGCCGAAATGATTGATTCAGTTCAAGAAGCGCTTCTGAGCGCTTTATTATTCTCAGGGCAGCGGCGTAGACGCCGTCCGTTTCGGCCAGGTCGGGTGCAGGTGTCCAGCGCCGCGTGATAGCTGCTGCAGACTAAATCCAAAAGGCTGCTCCGTTATAGAGTAGAAATTCTTCTGTCAGTCGAGTCTCCATCTCAAAGGGATGACAACGCAAACTTTCACTTGGATATCTGACCACACTGTCCTTTCAATGGATTCCATCCTTGTGTGCAGAAAAGCCTATCCAGAACTTTAGGTAAAATACAAAGTCCTTCGAAAGCAGACAGAATACCGGGGGAAAGATCATGTGTCACTCCCTCATATCGGTAACCGTACGTTTCGACTAGAAGTGGTACCTCCGCTTGACAACTCTTCTCTTCGCTCCAAAATATTGTCCGCTCTGTGGGCGTGGGTGTAGGCGTGAACCTATTCAGCTAAGTAAATACATTTAGACATTTAAAAAAAGATATTAGCTAGCTGGCTAGCTACACCAGGCCACTGTGTTTCGGCTAAATATCTAGCCAACTTGACATACTAGAGCTAAGTGAAATATCATTAGCTGGTTGACTTCATATTAGCTTGTTATCTTGATGTAGGCCTATTTATCATTGTAAATTAAAAACTCATGCACCAAATGCATTTGTAGATAACAGCAAATTAATAGGGTGAAAGGGTGTTATGCAGCTTTCGGGAAAAGGAAGTAGGTTTATTAGTTAGATAGGGCAGGTTGTGGGAGGACATTATGAAAATATTCTCCCGTTTTAGTCCCTAGAGGGGAAACCTATGAAGACAGACAGAGAGATAATAGTCAGGGCTGTCTAGGTTGTAATATGATGATGCCTGTTTCTTTGTGATGTCTGTCCTCAGATATGGGTAGCTGTGAAAGCCTGTCTGCAGATGAAGAATTCCCAGTGAATGTCCCAAGAGACTGCTGGCACATTCTTGGATGTACTTATGTTAGCAATTGTTGTTATCCAACATACAATGGAGGTATGTTGGGTGTGCAGGCTTCTCTTCCCACCCTGCACTAACACATTTGATTCAACGTATCAATCCTAATGAGTTGATAATAATGTGTATTATTGCTGGGCTGGAATTAGAAGTCTGCTCAACCAGTAGATCAGGGAGTGGAGCAAGCATTTCGCTACACTCGCATTAACATCTGCTAACCATGTCTATGTGACAAATACATTTGATTTGATTTTTTATTTGATTTGACGTTTGGCCACTTCTGGTATGGACTTTTGATCACCCGTTGATCACCCGTTGACCACCCGTTGATCACCCGTTGACCACCCGTTGACCACCCGTTGATCACCCGTTGATCACCCGTTGACCACCCGTTGTTCACCTACTTATTAAGATGTTTAACATTTACAAACAAGTTAGATTTATTTGTACTTTTTGAAATTATATTTAGATTAATTCTATGTCCTAAACTCACACATCATTTGCATATTGATGAAATAGCTATATGTTCTCAAAATTAAAAGGATACCAATAGATAATGTATGTGAGGCTAATCATAAAGCCAGATTTTCTACATTATTTTTCTGACGTGAAATTGTTCACTGCAAATCTGAACCTTGTACTCTAGCTACAGTCCAGTACATGGCAATACGGAATATTATTTGCCTTGTGGAGTGGTGTAATTCTACCTTGTTTATTTGCCAAGAATGCTTTTAGAATACTGAGACAAAATCAGAAGGTCAATAGCATTTACTACTATAGCTCATAGTAACGCATCGAATAACACATTCGAAAATGTCTGAAAAGACAGTCAAAAAATAAATGGTAAGGAACAAGGTTTTGAAGTGTCTGTCCTATATCTAGGAGATATAAGAAAGCGCATTAATTATATATATTATATATATACTGTATATATATTATACATATACATATTTATTACCAGTCAAAGTTTGGACACACCTACTAATTCAAGGGTTTTCCTTTATTTTGTACTATTTTCTACATTGTAGAATAACTGACGACATCAAACTATGACATAACACATATGGAGTCATGTAGTAACCAAAAAGTGTTAAACAACTCCAAATATGTTTAGTATTTGAGATTATTCAAAGTAGCCACCCTTTGCCTTGATGACAGCTTTGCGCACGCTTGGAATTCTCTCAACCAGCTTCAAATGGAATGCTTTTCAAATGGTCTTGAAGGAGTTCCCACATATGTGACCGACCGTCTTGATTCAGTCTTATGTAGCAAAATTTAACACAACAACACAACTGATTGGCTCAAACGCATTACGAAGGAAAGAAATTCCACAAATTAACAAGCCACACCTGTTAATTGAAATGCATTCCAGGTGACTACCTCATGAAGCTGATTGAGAGAATGCCAAGAGTGTGCAAAGCTGTCATCAAGGCAAAGGGTGGCTACTTTGAAGAATCTCAAATATAAAATATATTTGTTTAACCCATTTTTGGTTACTACATGATTCCATATGTGTTATTTAAATTACTTCTAAATAGGAGGTTCTCCGGTATTCACTAAGGTTCTCATCTCTCATTTCATGATGGGCATGGACACATGTAGCCTACATCATGGAGGGTTTTACGCACATCCAAAGCATGGCTACAATAATGTAGGCCTGCCTACAATACATAGATAAAAAGGGATTGTCAGCTCACTGTTTTGCTCCTCTCCAACGTGATCTTTTAACAAAGCTTCAGTGATTTAAGATTTTTTTCTAAGCGGTCTCACGAGCCAAACCCTTTATCGACAGTCTTGAGTAGCCCAGGGGAGAGTGAGGTAAGTTGTCAAACTGTTCATACCTCCAACACTAGAGGCGCTATTTCAAAAATCAAATAGCTACTTTGTGCAACTACATGTTCTATGGTCAACTTCCTGTTCACGTGTTGTCAAGGTCACTCTAATCTGAGGTGAGCACAAGGTTCTTATCTTTCCCCTTCAAAAGCAAAAAATTGTCACTTTAAATTTTATGCAATAAAAATGTGTTAGATATGAATGTTTCAATGTTGTTTAGCTGCAATGAATGTTTAGCTGCAGTCCTATCTTGAGCTAACCGTTTAGCCAACATTAGCACACATGTCAGTTTGGGGCAAGTTGTCTCAATGACTTTGGGGCAAGTCTTCACCTGGTGACAACTTGCCCCAGTATACATAGACACAGAACAAAAAACATAGTGATATTGTGTAATCAGCTCTGACAATAGTATTACATGTTACTGTAAATTGATGATTTAATATGTATAGTTTAGAGCAGCAGACATATCCCTGGACTACACAAGACAGGCTCTGTCATGTGTGTGTATGTGTGTGTCTACAACACACTACATGCCTACTGTATGAGACAGTATATCCACAGACACACACACACTACTTCATACATTGTCATGAATTTAGTGTGGTGTTATGAATTGTATTGTGGCAAGAAGGATAGTAGACATGGAGGTGGGTGGAATAAGCCTGTAATGAATATGTCATTGTAATGAGGAAATCTTTTTTTTAAAGGAAGGAAGGAAATAAAGAGGGGAAGTAAAGGAAAGATGGTTAGAAATGATAAAAAGAAAGCAGAAATTGTATAATTTTAAACATTCATACCTAACACATTTTTCTATCCTCTAGCATAGCTCTAGCATGGCTCTAGCATGGCTCTAGCATACCTCTAGCACACCTCTAGCATAACTCTAGCATAACTCTAGCACACCTCTAGCATATCTCTAGCACACCTCTAGCATATCTCTAGCATAACTCTAGCATAACTCTAGCATAACTCTAGCATAGCTCTAGCATATCCCTAGCATAGCTCTAGCATAGCTCTAGCATAACTCTAGCATAGCTCTAGCATATCCCTAGCATAGCTCTAGCATAACTCTAGCATAACTCTAGCATATCCCTAGCATAGCTCTAGCATACCTCTAGCACACCTCTAGCATAGCTCTAGCATAACTCTAGCACACCTCTAGCATATCTCTAGCATAACTCTAGCATAACTCTAGCATAACTCTAGCATAGCTCTAGCATATCCCTAGCATAGCTCTAGCATAGCTCTAGCATAACTCTAGCATAGCTCTAGCATACCTCTAGCATACCTCTAGCATAGCTCTAGCATACCTCTAGCATAGCTCTAGCATAACTCTAGCATAGCTCTAGCATAACTCTAGCATAGCTCTAGCATAGCTCTAGCATAACTCTAGCATAGCTCTAGCATAACTCTAGCATAGCTCTAGCATACCTCTAGCATAGCTCTAGCATAACTCTAGCACACCTCTAACATACCTCTAGCATGGCTCTAGCATACCTCTAGCACACCTCTAGCATAGCTCTAGCATAGCTCTAGCATAGCTCTAGCATGGCTCTAGCATACCTCTAGCACAGCTCTAGCATAGCTCTAACATACCTCTAGCATAGCTCTAGCATACCTCTAGCATGGCTCCAGCATGGCTCTAGCATACCTCTAGCATAGCTCTAGCATACCTCTAGCATAGCTCTAGCATGGCTCTAGCATTTTTTATTTTATTTTTTTATTTCACCTTTATTTAACCAGGTAGGCTAGTTGAGAACAAGTTCTCATTTGCAACTGCGACTTGGCCAAGATAAAGCATAGCAGTGTGAACAGACAACACAGAGTTACACATGGAGTAAACAATTAACAAGTCAATAACACAGTAGAAAAGAAAAAAAAGAGTCTATATACATTGTGCGCAAAAGGCATGAGGAGGTAGGCGAATGATTACAATTTTGCAGATTAACACTGGAGTGATAAATGGTCAGATGGTCATGTACAGGTGGAGATATTGGTGTGCAAAAGAGCAGAAAAGTAAATAAATAAAAACAGTATGGGGATGAGGTAGGTAAAAATGGGTGGGCTATTTACCGATAGACTATGTACAGCTACAGCGATCGGTTAGCTGCTCAGATAGCAGATGTTTGAAGTTGGTGAGGGAGATAAGTCTCCAACTTCAGCGAAACAGGAGATCCAAGAAGAGAAGCCACTGGAGAGGGAGATGGAGAAACAGGAGATACAAGAAGAGAAGCCACTGGAGAGGGAGATGGAGAAACAGGAGATACAAGAAGAGAAGCCACTGGAGAGGGAGATGGAGAAACAGGAGATACAAGAAGAGAAGCCACTGGAGAGGGAGATGGAGAAACAGGAGATACAAGTAGAGAAGCCACTGGAGAGGGAGATGGAGAAACAGGAGATACAAGAAGAGAAGCCACTGGAGAGGGAGATGGAGAAACAGGAGATACAAGAAGAGAAGCCACTGGAGAGGGAGATGGAGAAACAGGAGATACAAGAAGAGAAGCCACTGGAGAGGGAGATGGAGAAACAGGAGATACAAGAAGAGAAGCCACTGGAGAGGGAGATGGAGAAACAGGACATACAAGAAGAGAAGCCACTGGAGAGGCAGATGGAGAAACAGGAGATACAAGAAGAGAAGCCACTGGAGAGGGAGATGGAGAAACAGGAGATACAAGAAGAGAAGCCACTGGAGAGGGAGATGGAGAAACAGGAGATACAAGAAGAGAAGCCACTGGAGAGGGAGATGGAGAAACAGGAGATACAAGAAGAGAAGCCACTGGAGAGGGAGATGGAGAAACAGGAGATACAAGAAGAGAAGCCACTGGAGAGGGAGATGGAGAAACAGGAGATACAAGAAGAGAAGCCACTGGAGAGGCAGATGGAGAAACAGGAGATACCGTATCTGTTGGTAGAGCAATGCAGGATAACATTCTGTAGAAGGAACGAGGCTTGTCATGCAACAACCATCTCGATAAGGTGCTTCCCTTATCATATAGGCTGTATATAACACAGCCCCCAGATTCTGGAATAAGAGTATTAAAATCACCTTTACACCAGAAGACAAGGCAGAAATAGGTTGTATAGAACACAGTTCGCAAGCTCTGGAATAAGACCCCAGAGAGCACATTTGGTTTCTTGGAAGTTGTGGGAACATGAGTTTTTTGTTTCCCATTAGTTCTGGGAACGAAGCCATAATTTTCCGATTAGACACAAGTGAAAATGTTATCCTGTTCTGGGAACAATACTTTTTAGGTTGCACGGAGGTTCTGAGAACATTTTACTATGGTTCCCTGAATGTTTTCCTGGTAGGTTTCATTAAAGAGGCAACCTGCAGTTGCTACATCCATTTTTGGAATTAACTATACCCATTGATTCTTCAAGAATATAACTTATAAATGCCTCATGAGCTTAGTTCAACTGTCTTACCCCATCAGAACCCAAAATATAATATTGTTTTACACCAATGTTTGTGAACAAAGTAAATGTAAACAAACACTATATAGCTTCAAAACATGGTTAAAACTATCATTTGTATATCATGGATGGTCAGTCTTTGCATCCATAGCTCTGTCTAATTTCCAGGTCTCTGGTCTAAGGTAGTGCACTATACAGGGAATAGGGTGCCATTTGGGACACAGTGGGGATATCTCCTCATTCACTTCCCCCTTCCCCCTCCTTCCTCCACCCCTACATACTTCACCCTGGAGAATAGGCTGCAGAGCTACCTCCAGCACAGCTGAAACAGGCTGACTACTAGCAGCCACTGTATGAAAGAGGCTCTTGTTGGATCCAGCTCGGCTGCCACCAGTGGAGGCTGGTGGGAAGAGTAACAGGAGGATGGGCTCATTGTAATGGCTGGAATGGAATAGATGGAGCGGTATCAAACATATGTGAACCACAATGATCCCGTTCTCCTATAGCTACTCCCACCAGCCTCCTCTGGCTGCCACCACCATCTACCCAGACAGGGGGGAGAAGAAAGACCATGACTTGTCCTGAGATCTCTGATGCCTGTCCTTGGAGCATGCCCCTGTCCTTGTAGCATGGCTCTCCCCTCCCGCTCCGTGGCTCGACGACTCATTGCGAGCTCACAGAACAGGGCTCCGGGAAGCCGAGCGGAAATGGAGGAAAACTCGCCTCCCTGCGGACCTGGCATCCTTTCACTCCCTCCTCTCTACATTTTCCTCCTCTGTCTCTGCTGCTAAAGCCACTTTCTACCACTCTAAATTCCAAGCATCTGCCTCTAACCCTAGGAAGCTCTTTGCCACCTTCTCCTCCCTCTTGAATCCTCCTCCCCCTCCCCCCCCCTCCTCCCTCTCTGCAGATGACTTCGTCAACCATTTTGAAAAGAAGGTCGACGACATCCGATCCTCGTTTGCTAAGTCAAACGACACCGCTGGTTCTGCTCACACTGCCCTACCCTGTGCTCTGACCTCTTTCTCCCCTCTCTCTCCAGATGACATCTCGCGTCTTGTGACGGCCGGCCGCCCAACAACCTGCCCGCTTGACCCTATCCCCTCCTCTCTTCTCCAGACCATCTCCGGTGACCTTCTCCCTTACCTCACCTCGCTCATCAACTCATCCCTGACCGCTGGCTACGTCCCTCCCGTCTTCAAGAGAGCGAGAGTTGCACCCCTTCTGAAAAAACCTACACTCGATCCATCCGATGTCAACAACTACAGACCAGTATCCCTTCTTTCTTTTCTCTCCAAAACTCTTGAACGTGCCGTCCTTGGCCAGCTCTCCCGCTATCTCTCTCAGAATGACCTTCTTGATCCAAATCAGTCAGGTTTCAAGACTAGTCATTCAACTGAGACTGCTCTTCTCTGTATCACGGAGGCGCTCCGCACTGCTAAAGCTAACTCTCTCTCCTCTGCTCTCATCCTTCTAGACCTATCGGCTGCCTTCGATACTGTGAACCATCAGATCCTCCTCTCCACCCTCTCCGAGTTGGGCATCTCCGGCGCGGCCCACGCTTGGATTGCGTCCTACCTGACAGGTCGCTCCTACCAGGTGGCGTGGCGAGAATCCGTCTCCTCACCACGTGCTCTCACCACTGGTGTCCCCCAGGGCTCTGTTCTAGGCCCTCTCCTATTCTCGCTATACACCAAGTCACTTGGCTCTGTCATAACCTCACATGGTCTCTCCTATCATTGCTATGCAGACGACACACAATTAATCTTCTCCTTTCCCCCTTCTGACGACCAGGTGGCGAATCGCATCTCTGCATGTCTGGCAGACATATCAGTGTGGATGACGGATCATCACCTCAAGCTGAACCTCGGCAAGACGGAGCTGCTCTTCCTCCCGGGGAAGGACTGCCCGTTCCATGATCTCGCCATCACGGTTGACAACTCCATTGTGTCCTCGTCCCAGAGCGCTAAGAACCTTGGCGTGATCCTGGACAACACCCTGTCGTTCTCAAATAACATCAAGACGGTGGCCCGTTCCTGTAGGTTCATGCTCTACAACATCCGCAGAGTACGACCCTGCCTCACACAGGAAGCGGCGCAGGTCCTAATCCAGGCACTTGTCATCTCCCGTCTAGATTACTGCAACTCGCTGTTGGCTGGGCTCCCTGCCTGTGCCATTAAACCCCTACAACTCATCCAGAACGCCGCAGCCCGTCTGGTGTTCAACCTTCCCAAGTTCTCTCACGTCACCCCGCTCCTCCGTTCTCTCCACTGGCTTCCAGTTGAAGCTCGCATCCGCTACAAGACCATGGTGCTTGCCTACGGAGCTGTGAGGGGAACGGCACCTCAGTACCTCCAGGCTCTGATCAGGCCCTACACCCAAACAAGGGCACTGCGTTCATCCACCTCTGGCCTGCTCGCCTCCCTACCACTGAGGAAGTACAGTTCCCGCTCAGCCCAGTCAAAACTGTTCGCTGCTCTGGCCCCCCAATGGTGGAACAAACTCCCTCACGACGCCAGGACAGCGGAGTCAATCACCACCTTCCGGAGACACCTGAAACCCCACCTCTTTAAGGAATACCTAGGATAGGATAAAGTAATCCTTCTCACCCCCCTCCCCCTTAAAAGACCTAGATGCACTATTGTAAAGTGGCTGTTCCACTGGATGTCATAAGGTGAAAGCACCAATTTGTAAGTCGCTCTGGATAAGAGCGTCTGCTAAATGACTTAAATGTAAATGTAAATGTAAACCTAACCTTGGAGCATGCCCCTGTCCTTGGAGCATGCCCCTGTCCTTGGAGCATGCCCCTGTCCTTGTAGCATGGCTCTAACCTAACCTTGGAGCATGCCCCTGTCCTTGGAGCATGCCCCTGTCCTTGTAGCATGGCTCTAACCTAACCTTGTAGCATGCCCCTGTCCTTGGAGCATGCCCCTGTCCTTGGAGCATGCCCCTGTCCTTGGAGCATACCCCTATCCTTGGAGCATGCCCCTGTCCTTGGAGCATGCCCCTGTCCTTGGAGCATGCCCCTGTCCTTGGAGCATGCCCCTGTCCTTGGAGCATGCCCCTGTCCTTGGAGCATGCCCCTGTCCTTGTAGCATGGCTCTAACCTAACCTTGTAGCATGCCCCTGTCCTTGTAGCATGGCTCTAACCTAACCTTGTAGCATGCCCCTGTCCTTGTAGCATGCCCCTGTCCTTGTAGCATGGCTCTAACCTAACCTTGTAGCATGCCCCTGTCCTTGTAGCATGGCTCTAACCTAACCTTGTAGCATGCCCCCAACCTAACCTTGTAGCATGCCCCTGTCCTTGTAGCATGCCCCTGTCCTTGTAGCATGGCTCTAACCTAACCTTGTAGCATGCCCCTATCCTAACCGTGCAGCATGCCCCAACCTAACTTTGCAAAAGTGAAGAGAGTCTGCCATGCTCTCATTCCCTATACCTGGAGTTAATGTACTGGCACTAGGCACAGTTATTGTCATGTGATGGAACATGTTATGTTGGTCCTTTTCTATTTACCAATTTCTATGTTCTATGTTTCTGTTTTTCTGTAAACCAATTTTTGTGTTCATGCAAGTGACTGATAGAGCGAATCCTCACTATCAGTGTCTGCAATTTGGCAGTACGCCCACAACCTTGTTTAGAGAAAGGGATATCTCAGTTTCAAGGTCTCAGCTAAGAGAGAAGAAGCCTCATGAGTTATTTGTCTGTCACATGCATGACCCAGTAATGTTCAGTTACATGACTGAAGCAAACGTTAATGATGAATTAATTATGAATAAGCTAAATCATGCAAATATGACTTGTCAGTATATAAGCGGACTAACGGGACTGCCTCGTTAGAGCTCCTGACAGACATTCACTATGGTGCATCAAGTCAAATCAAAATGACATTTATTCATAAAGCCCTTCTTACATCAGCTGATATCTCAAAGTGCTCTACAGAAACCCAGCCTAAAACCCCAAACAGCAAGCAATGCAGGTGTAGAAGCACGGTGGCTAGGAAAAACTCCCTAGAAAGGCCAAAACCTAGGAAGAAACCTAGAGAGGAACCAGGCTATGAGGGGTGGCCAGTCCTCTTCTGGCTGTGCCAGGTGGAGATTATAACAGAACATGGCCATGATGTTCAAATGTTCATAGATGACCAGCAGGGTCAAATAAAAATAATCACAATGGTTGTCGAGGGTGCAACAGGTCAGCACCTCAGGAGTAAATGTCAGTTGGCTTTTCATAGCCGATCATTCAGAATATCTCTACCGCTCCTGCTGTCTCTAGAGAGTTGAAAACAGCAGGTCTGGGACAGGTAGCACGTCCGGTGAACAGGTCAGGGTTCCATAGCCGCAGGCAGAACAGTTGAAACTGGAGCAGCAGCACGACCAGGTGGACTGGGGACAGCAAGGAGTCCTCATGCCAGGTAGTCCTGAGGCATGGTCCTAGGGCTCAGGTCCTCCGAGAAAGAGAAAAAAAGTAAGAGAGAATTAGAGAGAGCATACTTAAATTCACACAGGACACTGGATAAGACAGGAGAAATACTCCATATATAACAGACTGACCCTAGCCCCCCGACACATAAACTACTGCAGCATAAATGCTGGAAGCTGAGACAGGAGGGCTCTGGAGACACTGTGGCCCTGTCCGACAAGTTTGTTGGAACCTCTCCAGCATACTGACAATAAACAATCATTAATTTAAGATTGACTTTGAGTGTCCCTGTGTATGAATTTCCACAACATTCCGCAGCATTCAGACATTTTGTCTTTTGCAAATTGCTTTATATTCAAGTTGTCTTGGTTTCCTTATGTCAGAGTGGAACTTTCTGTTGCCTTTCTCTGAGAGTCTGATGTAATAGAAAAGGTTGGCACAGTATAAGACAGGGAAGATGTTTAATCCTCCTGAGCAACTCTACTCAGTGTTGTTGTTGTTTGCGCTATGCTAGCTACCTTTTATATAACAGGACAGTGTCCCTGGCGGCATGTTGTCTCGTTAAGTGCTTTTATGTTCCAGCCATGCTGTGGCTCTGCCTCGTCTAGTTGTCACAGCACTGTAGGGTACATCCCAATTACAGTTGAAGTCGGAAGTTTACATACACCTTAGCCAAATACATTTAAATTCAGTTTTTCACACTTCCTGACATTAAATCTTAGTAAAAATTCCCTGTCTTAGGTCAGTTAGGATCACCACTTCATTTTAAGAATGTGAAATGTCAGAATAATAGTAGAGAGAATTATTTATTTCAGCTTTTATTTCTTTCATCACATTCCCAGTGGTCAGAAGTTTAAATACACTCAATTAGTATTTGGTAGCTTTGCCTTTAAATTGTTTAACTTGGGTCAAATGTTTTGGGTAGCCTTCCACAAGCTTCCCACAATAAGTTGGGTGAATTTTGGCACATTCCTCCTGACAGAGTTGGTGTAACCGATTCAGGTTTGTTGTCCTCCTTGCTCGCACACACTTTTTCAGTTCTGCCCACAAATTTTCTATGGGATTGAGGTCAGGGCTTTGTGATGGCCACTCCAATACCTTGATTTACCTTGACCTTAAGCCATTTTGTCACAACTTTGGAAGTATGCTTGGGGTCATTGTCCATTTGGAAGACCCATTTCCGACCAAGCTTTAACTTACTGATGTCTTGAGATGTTGCTTCAATATATCCACATAATTTTCCTACTTCATGATGCCATCTATTTTGTGAAGTGCACCAGTCCCTCCTGCAGCAAAGCACCCCCACAACATGATGCTGCCATTCCTGTGCTTCACGGTTGGGATGGTGTTCTTTAGCTTGCAAGCCTCCCCCCTTTTCCTCCAAACATAACGATGGTCATTATGGCCAAACAGTCCTATTTTTGTTTCATCAGACCAGAGGACATTTCTCCAAAAAGTATGATCTTTGTCCCTATGTGCAGTTGCAAACTGTAGTCTGTTTTATGATGGCGGTTTTGGAGCAGTGGCTTCTTCTTTGCAGAGCGAACTTTCAGGTTATGTCGATATAGGACTCGTTTTACTGTGGATATAGATACTTCTGTACCTGTTTCCTCCAGCATCTTCACAAGGTCCTTTGCTGTTGTTCTGGGATTGATTTGCACTTTTCACACCAAAGTACATTCATCTCTAGGAGACAGAACGCGTCTCCTTCCTGAGGTGTATGATGGCTGCTTGGTCCCATGGTGTTTATACTTGCGTACTATTGTTTGTACAGATTAACGTGGTACCTTCAGGTGTTTGGAAATTGCTCCCGAGGATGAAGGTCTACCATTTTTTTCCTGTGATCTTGGCTGATTTCTTTTGATTTTCCCATGATGTCAAGTAAAGAGGCACTGAGTTTGAAGGTAGGCCTTGAAATACATCCACAGGTATACCTCCAATTGACTCAAATGATGTCAATTAGCCTATCAGAAGCTTCTAAAGCCATGACATCATTTTCTGGAATTTTCCAAGCTGTTTAAAGGCACAGTCAACTTAGTGTATGTAAACTTCTGACCCACTGGAATTGTGATACAGTGAATTATAAGTTAAATAATCTGTAAACAATTGTTGGAAAAATGATTTGTGTCACGCACAAAGTAGATGTCCTAACCGACTTGCCAAAACTATAGTTTGTTAACAAGACTTTGTGGAGTGGTTGAAAAACTAGTTGTAATGACTCCATCCTAAGTGTATGTAAACTTCCAACTTCAAATGTAGCTCCACATTGATCTTGTACTCCCTGTATTTAGCTCCACATTGATCTGGTACTGGTACTCCCTGTATATAGCTCCACATTGATCTGGTACTGGTACTTCCTGTATATAGCTCCACATTGATCTGGTTCTCCCTGTATATAGCTCCACATTGATCTGGTACTGGTACTCCCTGTATATAGCCCACATTGATCTGGTATTGGTACTTCCTGTATATAGCTCCACATTGATCTGGTGCTGATACTTCCTGTATATAGCTCCACATTGATCTGGTACTTCCTGTATATAGCTCCACATTGATCTGGTACTGGTACTCCCTGTATATAGCCCACATTGATCTGGTACTGGTACTTCCTGTATATAGCTCCACATTGATCTGGTACTTCCTGTATATAGCTCCACATTGATCTGGTACTCCCTGTATATAGCCCACATTGATCTGGTATTGGTACTTCCTGTATATAGCTCCACATTGATCTGGTACTGATACTTCCTGTATATAGCTCCACATTGATCAGGTACTCCCTGTATATAGCTCCACATTGATCTGGTACTCCCTGTATATAGCTCCACATTGATCTGGTACTGGTTCTTCCTGTATTTAGCTCCACATTGATCTGGTACTGATACTTCCTGTATATAGCTCCACATTGATCTGGTACTTCCTGTATATAGCTCCACATTGATCTGATCTGGTACTGGTACTTCCTGTATATACCTCCAAATTGATCTGGTACTGATACTTCCTGTATACAGCTCCACATTGATCTGGTACTTCCTGTATATAGCTCCACATTGATCTGGTACTCCCTGTATATAGCTCCACATTGATCTGGTACTGGTACTTCCTGTATATAGCTCCACATTGATCTGGTACTGGTACTTCCTGTATATAGCTCCACATTGATCTGGTACTGGTACTCCCTGTATATAGCTCCACATTGATCTGGTACTTGTACTTCCTGTATATAGCTCCACATTGATCTGGTACTGGTACTTCCTGTATATAGCTCCACATTGATCTGGTACTCCCTGTATATAGCTCCACATTGATCTGGTACTTGTACTTCCTGTATATAGCTCCACATTGATCTGGTACTGGTACTCCCTGTATATAGCTCCACATTGATCTGGTACTGGTACCTCCTGTATATAGCTCCACATTGATCTGGTACTTGTACTTCCTGTATATAGCTCCACATTGATCTGGTACTGGTACCTCCTGTATATAGCTCCACATTGATCTGGTACTGGTACTTGCTGTATATTGCTCCGTTTTTGTGCATGTTATTTTATTCTTCTTGTGTTTGGGTTTGTAACCAAACATTTCACTGTAAAGTCTACACCAGTTTTATTTGGCGCATGTGAAACAACATTTAGTATGTTATTTGATGCGCAGAGGGTGAACAGTGCTTTCTACCTCCAACAGAATATAGTTATACTGCCATCTAGTGGCAAATGTCAGGGCATGTTACCAGAGAACACTAAACCGTGTAGGATTATTTCATGATTAATTTATGATTGATTTATGATTTAATTTATTAAAGCAGAGTTTGATTAATTGAGCAATCAGGCCAGAAGCGAGTGTGGTACTGTATATAGCTAGTAGGTTTATAGTACTGCTAAG
The DNA here is from genome assembly GCF_034236695.1 of Oncorhynchus nerka. Lineage (NCBI taxonomy): Eukaryota > Metazoa > Chordata > Actinopteri > Salmoniformes > Salmonidae > Oncorhynchus > Oncorhynchus nerka. Next base: position 91,721,324 of record NC_088399.1, on the reverse strand, counting down.
GGCTGTTCACTCTCTATGGTACAGGGGAGATTCTGCTGTACACTACCGGTCCAAAGTTTTAGAACACCTACTCATTCAAGTGTTTTTCTTTATTTTGACTTTTCTACATTGTAGAATAATAGTGAAGACATCAAAACTATGAAGTAACACTAATGGAATCATGTAGTAACCAAAAAAGTGTTAAACAAATCAAAATACATTTTATATTTAAGAATCTTCAAATAGCCACCCTTTGCCTTTATGACAGCTTTGCACACTCTTGGCATTCTCTCAACCAGCTTCCAGAGGCAGCCACCTGGAATTCATTTAAATGATCAGTTGTGCCTTCTTAAAAGATAATTTGTGGAATTTATCTTCTTATTGCGTTTGAGCCAATCAATTGTATTGTGACAAGGTAGGTGTGGTATACAGAACTACTGTATATCAACAACAATGCAGTTATATATCATATAGAGAAACACGTTTTTTACCTGTGGTATATCGAGTGATGGAAAAAGTACTACATTTTCATGCTTGAATTAAACTATAGCTAACTTAATAGAAAATGACTCATGTTAAAGTGAATGCCACCCAGTAAAATACTACTTGAGTAAAAGTCCAAAACTATCTGGTTTTAAATGGACTTAAGTACAGTGGTGGGAAAAGTAGTCAACTGTCATACTTGAGTAAAATTACAAAGTAAAAGTGAATACTAGACATCAAATTCCAAATCAGATTACACAATTTTCTTTCTTTTTTAAATTTACGGACAGCCAGGGGCACACTCCACAGCCAGGGGCACACTCCACAGCCAGGCCAGGGGCACACTCCACAGCCAGGGGCACACTCCACAGCCAGGGGCACACTCCACAGCCAGGGGAACACTCCACAGCCAGGGGAACACTCCACAGCCAGGGGCACACTCCACAGCCAGGGGCACACTCCACAGCCAGGGGCACACTCCACAGCCAGGGGCACACTCCACAGCCAGGGGCACACTCCACAGCCAGGCCAGGGGCACACTCCACAGCCAGGGGCACACTCCACAGCCAGGCCAGGGGCACACTCCACAGCCAGGGGCACACTCCACAGTCAGGGGCACACTCCACAGCCAGGGGCACACTCCACTCCAACACATAATTTACAAACGCAGTATTTGTGTTTAGTAAGTCCGCTAGACCAGAGGCAGTAGGGATGATAACGCATTATATTGATAGATGCGTGTATTGGACCATATTGCTGTCCTGCCTGAGCATTCTAAACGTAACGAATATTATTGGGTGTCAGGGAAAATGTATTGAGTATAAAGTACATTATTTTCTTTAGGTTGGTAGTGGAGTAAAATAAAAAGTTGTCAAAAATATAAATAGTAAAGTACAGATACCCCCCCAAAAATGACTTAAGTAGTATTTCAAAAATAATTTTACTTAGTTATTTTACACCACTGGGTATATCGTCTCGGTTGGAATGTGTACCCGGTTTACAATTATTGGGAGCAAACAGGAAGTAGTTGAGTTGATGAATGGCTGTAGACATGGTCAGTTCATCATAAAAAAAAGAAGATAAAATCATTATTGGTCTCCATTCAGTGTTTGTCTACACATAGAGTCATCCATCCACCATCTAATGAACCCTCTAACTACCACTTCACCAAGAACTGTTAGTATCAGGGTGGGTCATCACTACTTTAATAAGTTCTTTATTCATGCGTGTCATTATTTCAAAGCACAATGTTGTATTCAACTACATGTCAAATTAAGTATATGTGCTCTTCCATGACATAGACTGACAAGGTGAATTCAGGTGAAAGCTACGCTCCCTTATTGATGTCACCTGTTAAATCCACTTCAATCAGTGTAGATGAATGGGAGAAGACAGGTTAAAGAATGATTTTTAAGCCTTGAGACAACTGAGACATGGATTGTGTATGACAAAAGATTTAAGTACCTTTGAATGGGGTATGGTAGTACTGTAGGTGCCAGGTGCACCGGTTTGTGTCAAGAACTGCAACGATACTGTGTTTTTCACGCTTAACAGTTTCCCATGTGTGCCAAGAATGGTCCACCACTCAAAAGGACATCCAGCCAACTTGACACAACTGTGGGAAGTATTGGAGTCAACATGGGCCAGCATCCCTGAGGAACACTTTTGATACCTTATAGAGTCCATGGCCCGGTGAATTGAGGCTGTTCTGATGGCAAAATCTGCAATTCAATATTAGGAAGGTGATACTAATGTTTTGTACGCTAAGAGTATATGTAGAGGTCTGTTTTATGATGGACGTTTTTACTCAGAGCAAGTGATGCAGTAAATCATTGGGAAGTTTAGGGGAGACCAGGAAACAAAGTAATCACCCCTCCTCCCACAAAAACAAAACACGGGCCACAAAATTAATAAATAAATAACCCTAATTAGAAATAACTTAGAAAGCTGCTATTCAGTGTGTCAATGCTTGGTTAGTGTATCTACATGTATATGTCCCCTGGCTGAGGAGAGGAGCCTGTGTCCCCTGGTTGAGGAGTGGAGCCTGGGTCCCCTGGTCGAGGAGTGGAGCCTGTGTTCCCTGGTCGAGGAGTGGAGCCTGTGTCCCCTGGTCGAGGAGTGGAGCCTGTGTCCCCTGGTCGAGGAGTGGAGCCTGGGTCCCCTGGCTGAGGAGTGGAGCCTGGGTCCCCTGGTCGAGGAGTGGAGCCTGGGTCCCCTGGCTGATGAGAGGAGCCTGTGTCCCCTGGTCGAGGAGTGGAGCCTGTGTCCCCTGGTCGTGTGTCCCCTGGTCGAAGAGGGGAGCCTGGGTCCCCTGGCTGAGGAGAGGAGCCTGGGTCCCCTGGTCGTGTGTCCCCTGGTCGAGGAGTGGAGCCTGGCTCCCCTGGTTGAGGAGTGGAGCCTGTGTCCCCTGGTCGAGGAGTGGAGCCTGTGTCCCCTGGTCGAGGAGTGGAGCCTGTGTCCCCTGGTCGAGGAGTGGAGCCTGGCTCCCCTGGTTGAGGAGTGGAGCCTGTGTCCCCTGGTCGAGGAGTGGAGCCTGTGTCCCCTGGTCGTGTGTCCCCTGGTCGAAGAGTGGAGCCTGTGTCCCCTGGTTGAGGAGTGGAGCCTGTGTCCCCTGGTCGAGGAGTGGAGCCTGTGTCCCCTGGTCGAGGAGTGGAGCCTGTGTCCCCAGGTCGAGGAGTGGAGCCTGGGTCCCCTGGTCGAGGAGAGGAGCCTGTGTCTCCTGAACCGAACAGAGAGTAAAGTTTACATTAGGGTTGATGTCAGTCAATTCCATTTAAATTCCAGTCAATTCAGAAAGTAAACCAAATTCCAATTCCCCATTTTTCTCATTGAAAATAATTGAGAGGAAATGAATTGACTGGAATTGAAATGAAATTGACCCGAAGCTTGGTTTACATTGCCCTCATTAGAATGTGTGCAGCTGATCGTATGTAGAAATACGGCAAAGAATGTTGAAGCTATTTTTTCAGAGCTCCTTTTACAACATATTTGTTTAAATTTGAGTTGTGTAATAATATGAATACAATCTCATCCTTAGAATTTAAGACAAGTCTATCTTTTATGTTTCAGAACCATCTCTCTTTTATGTTTCAGTACAGTCTCTATTTTATGTTTCAGAACCGTCTCTATTTCATGATTCAGTACCGTCTCTCTTTTATATTTCAGTACAGTCTCTCTTTTATGTTTCAGTACAGTCTCTCTTTTATATTTCAGTACAGTCTCTCTTTTATGTTTCAGTACAGTCTCTCTTTTATATTTCAGTACAGTCTCTCTTTCATGTTTCAGAACCATCTCTCTTTTATGTTTCAGTACAGTCTCTATTTTATGTTTCAGTACAGTCTCTATTTCATGTTTAGTAGTCTCTATTTTATGATTCAGTACAGTCTCTATTACATGTTTCAGTACAGTCTCTATTTCATGTTTCAGTAGTCTCTCTTTTATGATTCAGTACAGTCTCTATTTCATGTTTCAGTACAGTCTCTATTACATGTTTCAGTACAGTCTCTATTTCATGTTTCAGTACCGTCTCTATTTCATGTTTCAGTACAGTCTCTATTTCATGTTTCAGTACAGTCTCTATTTCATGTTTCAGTACAGTCTCTATTTCATGTTTCAGTACAGTCTCTATTTCATGTTTCAGTACAGTCTCTATTACATGTGCTCCTTTATTTCTAAGCAATGAGGACCTTTCTAAATGAGTGTGCGGACACGTACAAATGAAAATTGGAGTTGATGATCTAGCAACACAAGTGTGCCCTAACAGTAATCCCTGTTTCTGAGTAGTCACATTTACAGTACCTTGCATCACCTCTAGAGGACTCCTATTACCCATGATTGAGAGGGATTGTCTGTGCTGACTCCTATTACCCATGGTTGAATGGGATTGTCTGTGCTGACTCCTATTACCCATGGTTGAATGGGATTGTCTGTGCTGACTCCTATTACCCATGGTTGAATGGGATTGTCTGTGCTGACTCCTATTACCCATGGTTGAGAGGGATTGTCTGTGCTGACTCCTATTACCCAAGATTGAGAGGGATTGTCTGTGCTGACTCCTATTACCCATGGTTGAGAGGGATTGTCTGTGCTGACTCCTATTACCCATGGTTGAATGGGATTGTCTGTGCTGACTCCTATTACCCATGGTTGAATGGGATTGTCTGTGCTGACTCCTATTACCCATGGTTGAATGGGATTGTCTGTGCTGACTCCTATTACCCATGGTTGAGAGGGGTTGTCTGTGCTGACTCCTATTACCCATGGTTGAATGGGATTGTCTGTGCTGACTCCTATTACCCATGGTTGAATGGGATTGTCTGTGCTGACTCCTATTACCCAAGATTGAATGGGATTGTCTGTGCTGACTCCTATTACCCATGGTTGAGAGGGATTGTCTGTGCTGACTCCTATTACCCATGGTTGAATGGGATTGTCTGTGCTGACTCCTATTACCCATGGTTGAATGGGATTGTCTGTGCTGACTCCTATTACCCATGGTTGAATGGGATTGTCTGTGCTGACTCCTATTACCCATGGTTGAATGGGATTGTCTGTGCTGACTCCTATTACCCATGGTTGAGAGGGGTTGTCTGTGCTGACTCCTATTACCCATGGTTGAATGGGATTGTCTGTGCTGACTCCTATTACCCATGGTTGAATGGGATTGTCTGTGCTGACTCCTATTACCCAAGATTGAATGGGATTGTCTGTGCTGACTCCTATTACCCATGGTTGAGAGGGATTGTCTGTGCTGACTCCTATTACCCATGGTTGAATGGGATTGTCTGTGCTGACTCCTATTACCCATGGTTGAATGGGATTGTCTGTGCTGACTCCTATTACCCAAGATTGAATGGGATTGTCTGTGCTGACTCCTATTACCCATGGTTGAATGGGATTGTCTGTGCTGACTCCTATTACCCATGGTTGAATGGGATTGTCTGTGCTGACTCCTATTACCCATGGTTGAATGGGATTGTCTGTGCTGACTCCTATTACCCATGGTTGAATGGGATTGTCTGTGCTGACTCCTATTACCCATGGTTGAATGGGATTGTCTGTGCTGACTCCTATTACCCATGGTTGAATGGGAGAGTTAGTGTGTATGTATGTGTGTGTGTGTGTGTGTGTGTGTGTGTGTGTGTGTGTCTCTCTTCACAGTCCGCGTTGTTCCGTAAGGTATAGTTTGATCTGTTTTTGAAATCTGATTTTATGGCTCACTTGACATGATGTGGAATAGAGTTCCATGTAGTCATGGCTTTATTTAGTACTGTGTGTTTCCCAGAGTCTGTTCTGGACTTGGGACCGTGAAGAGACCCCTGGTGGCATGTCTTATGGGGTATGCATGGGTGTCTGAGCTGTGTGTTAGTCGTTTGATCAGACAGCTCAGTGTTTTCAACATGTCAATACCTCTCACAAAGACCAGTAGAGATGCAGTCAATCTCTCCTCTACTTTAAACCAGGAGAGATTGACATTCACGGCGGCAGGTAGCCTAGTGCATTCAGTTGGAAAACTGACTAAGTATCCCCCTTTCCCATTCATGTTATCTCTATTTGTACATTTAAGGGCCAGCTGTGCTGCTCTGTTCTGGGCCAAGTGTAATTTGCCTATGTCCCTCTTGTGTGTCACTTGACCATATGACTGGACAGTATTCCATATGACTGGACAGTATTCTATATGACTGGACAGTATTCCATATGACTGACAGTATTCCATATGTCTAGACAGTATTCCATATGACTGGACAGTATTCCATATGACTGAACAGTATTCCATATGACTGGACAGTATTCCATATGACTGGACAGTATTCAATATGACTGGACAGTATTCCATATGACTGGACAGTATTCCATATGACTGAACAGTATTCCATATGACTAGACAGTATTCAATATGACTGGACAGTATTCCATATGACTAGACAGTATTCCATATGACTGAACAGTATTCCATATGACTAGACAGTATTCAATATGACTGGACAGTATTCCATATGACTGGACAGTACTCCATATGTCTAGACAGTATTCCATATGACTGGACAGTATTCCATATGTCTAGACAGTATTCCATATGACTGGACAGTATTCCATATGTCTAGACAGTATTCCATATGTCTAGACAGTATTCCATATGTCTAGACAGTATTCCATATGACTGGACAGTATTCCATATGTCTAGACAGTATTCCATATGACTGGACAGTATTCCATATGACTGGACAGTATTCCATATGACTAGACAGTATTCCATATGACTGGACAGTATTCTATATGACTGGACAGTATTCCATATGACTGGACAGTATTCCATATGACTGGACAGTATTCCATATGACTGACAGTATTCCATATGTCTAGACAGTATTCCATATGACTGACAGTATTCCATATGTCTAGACAGTACTCCATATGACTGGACAGTATTCCATATGACTGGACAGTATTCCATATGACTGACAGTATTCCATATGTCTAGACAGTATTCCATATGACTGGACAGTATTCCATATGACTAGACAGTTTTCCATATGACTGAACAGTATTCCATATGACTGGACAGTATTCCATATGTCTAGACAGTATTCCATATGACTGACAGTATTCCATATGTCTAGACAGTATTCCATATGACTGGACAGTATTCCATATGACTGGACAGTATTCCATATGACTGACAGTATTCCATATGTCTAGACAGTATTCCATATGACTGGACAGTATTCCATATGACTAGACAGTTTTCCATATGACTGAACAGTATTCCATATGACTGGACAGTATTCCATATGTCTAGACAGTATTCCATATGACTAGACAGTATTCCATATGACTGAACAGTATTCCATATGACTGGACAGTATTCCATATGACTGAACAGTATTCCATATGACTGGACAGTACTCCATATGACTGAACAGTATTCCATATGTCTAGACAGTATTCCATATGACTGGACAGTATTCCATATGACTGGACAGTATTCCATATGACTAGACAGTATTCCATATGACTAGACAGTATTCCATATGACTAGATAGTATTCCATATGACTGGACAGTATTCCATATGACTGGACAGTATTCCATATGACTGACAGTATTCCATATGTCTAGACAGTATTCCATATGACTAGACAGTATTCCATATGACTGAACAGTATTCCATATGACTAGACAGTATTCAATATGACTGGACAGTATTCCATATGACTGGACAGTATTCCATATGACTGACAGTATTCCATATGTCTAGACAGTATTCCATATGACTAGACAGTTTTCCATATGACTGAACAGTATTCCATATGACTGGACAGTATTCCATATGACTGGACAGTATTCAATATGACTGGACAGTATTCCATATGACTGGACAGTATTCCATATGACTGAACAGTATTCCATATGACTAGACAGTATTCAATATGACTGGACAGTATTCCATATGACTAGACAGTATTCCATATGACTGAACAGTATTCCATATGACTGGACAGTATTCTATATGTCTAGACAGTATTCCATATGACTGGACAGTATTCCATATGACTGGACAGTATTCCATATGACTGAACAGATTTCCATATGACTAGACAGTATTCAATATGACTGGACAGTATTCCATATGACTGGACAGTATTCCATATGACTGGACAGTATTCCATATGACTGGTCAGTATTCTATATGACTGGACAGTATTCCATATGACTGGACAGTATTCCATATGACTAGACAGTATTCCATATGACTGGACAGTATTCCATATGACTGGACAGTATTCCATATGACTGGACAGTATTCCATATGACTGGTCAGTATTCTATATGACTGGACAGTATTCCATATGACTGGACAGTATTCCATATGACTGGTCAGTATTCTATATGACTGGACAGTATTCCATATGACTGGACAGTATTCCATATGACTGGACAGTATTCCATATGACTGGACAGTATTCCATATGACTGAACAGTATTCCATATGACTAGACAGTATTCAATATGACTGGACAGTATTCCATATGACTGGACAGTATTCCATATGACTGGACAGTATTCCATATGACTGGTCAGTATTCTATATGACTGGACAGTATTCCATATGACTGGACAGTATTCCATATGACTAGACAGTATTCCATATGACTGGACAGTATTCCATATGACTGGACAGTATTCCATATGACTGGACAGTATTCCATATGACTGGACAGTATTCCATATGACTGGACAGTATTCCATATGACTGGTCAGTATTCTATATGACTGGACAGTATTCCATATGACTGGACAGTATTCCATATGACTGGTCAGTATTCTATATGACTGGACAGTATTCCATATGACTGGACAGTATTCCATATGACTGGACAGTATTCCATATGACTGGACAGTATTCCATATGACTGGACAGTATTCCATATGACTAGACAGTATTCCATATGACTGGACAGTATTCTATATGACTGGACAGTATTCTATATGACTGGACAGTATTCCATATGACTGGACAGTATTCCATATGACTGGACAGTATTCCATATGACTAGACAGTATTCCATATGACTGGACAGTATTCTATATGACTGGACAGTATTCCATATGACTGGTCAGTATTCTATATGACTAGACAGTATTCCATATGACTGGACAGTATTCCATATGACTGGACAGTATTCCATATGACTGGACAGTATTCCATATGACTGGACAGTATTCTATATGACTGGACAGTATTCCATATGACTGGTCAGTATTCCATATGACTGGACAGTATTCTATATGACTAGACAGTATTCCATATGACTGGACAGTATTCCATATGACTGGACAGTATTCCATATGACTGGACAGTATTCCATATGACTGGTCAGTATTCTATATGACTGGACAGTATTCCATATGACTGGACAGTATTCCATATGTCTAGACAGTATTCCATATGACTGGACAGTATTCCATATGAGACTAGACAGTATTCTAGACAGTATTCCATATGTCTAGACAGTATTCCATATGTCTAGACAGTATTCCATATGACTGGACAGTATTCCATATGTCTAGACAGTATTCCATATGACTGGACAGTATTCCATATGACTGGACAGTATTCCATATGACTAGACAGTATTCCATATGACTGGACAGTATTCTATATGACTGGACAGTATTCCATATGACTGGACAGTATTCCATATGACTGGACAGTATTCCATATGACTGACAGTATTCCATATGTCTAGACAGTATTCCATATGACTGACAGTATTCCATATGTCTAGACAGTACTCCATATGACTGGACAGTATTCCATATGACTGGACAGTATTCCATATGACTGACAGTATTCCATATGTCTAGACAGTATTCCATATGACTGGACAGTATTCCATATGACTGAACAGTATTCCATATGACTGGACAGTATTCCATATGACTGGACAGTATTCAATATGACTGGACAGTATTCCATATGACTGGACAGTATTCCATATGACTGAACAGTATTCCATATGACTAGACAGTATTCAATATGACTGGACAGTATTCCATATGACTAGACAGTATTCCATATGACTGAACAGTATTCCATATGACTAGACAGTATTCAATATGACTGGACAGTATTCCATATGACTGGACAGTACTCCATATGTCTAGACAGTATTCCATATGACTGGACAGTATTCCATATGTCTAGACAGTATTCCATATGACTGGACAGTATTCCATATGTCTAGACAGTATTCCATATGTCTAGACAGTATTCCATATGTCTAGACAGTATTCCATATGACTGGACAGTATTCCATATGTCTAGACAGTATTCCATATGACTGGACAGTATTCCATATGACTGGACCACAGTATTCCATATGACTAGACAGTATTCCATATGACTGGACAGTATTCTATATGACTGGACAGTATTCCATATGACTGGACAGTATTCCATATGACTGGACAGTATTCCATATGACTGACAGTATTCCATATGTCTAGACAGTATTCCATATGACTGACAGTATTCCATATGTCTAGACAGTACTCCATATGACTGGACAGTATTCCATATGACTGGACAGTATTCCATATGACTGACAGTATTCCATATGTCTAGACAGTATTCCATATGACTGGACAGTATTCCATATGACTAGACAGTTTTCCATATGACTGAACAGTATTCCATATGACTGGACAGTATTCCATATGTCTAGACAGTATTCCATATGACTGACAGTATTCCATATGTCTAGACAGTATTCCATATGACTGGACAGTATTCCATATGACTGACAGTATTCCATATGTCTAGACAGTATTCCATATGACTGGACAGTATTCCATATGACTAGACAGTTTTCCATATGACTGAACAGTATTCCATATGACTGGACAGTATTCCATATGTCTAGACAGTATTCCATATGACTAGACAGTATTCCATATGACTGAACAGTATTCCATATGACTGGACAGTATTCCATATGACTGAACAGTATTCCATATGACTGGACAGTACTCCATATGACTGAACAGTATTCCATATGTCTAGACAGTATTCCATATGACTGGACAGTATTCCATATGACTGGACAGTATTCCATATGACTAGACAGTATTCCATATGACTAGACAGTATTCCATATGACTAGACTAGTATTCCATATGACTGGTATTCAGACTATATTCCATATGACTGGACAGTATTCCATATGACTGACAGTATTCCATATGTCTAGACAGTATTCCATATGACTAGACAGTATTCCATATGACTGAACAGTATTCCATATGACTAGACAGTATTCAATATGACTGGACAGTATTCCATATGACTGGACAGTATTCCATATGACTGACAGTATTCCATATGTCTAGACAGTATTCCATATGACTAGACAGTTTTCCATATGACTGAACAGTATTCCATATGACTGGACAGTATTCCATATGACTGGACAGTATTCAATATGACTGGACAGTATTCCATATGACTGGACAGTATTCCATATGACTGAACAGTATTCCATATGACTAGACAGTATTCAATATGACTGGACAGTATTCCATATGACTAGACAGTATTCCATATGACTGAACAGTATTCCATATGACTGGACAGTATTCTATATGTCTAGACAGTATTCCATATGACTGGACAGTATTCCATATGACTGGACAGTATTCCATATGACTGAACAGTATTCCATATGACTAGACAGTATTCAATATGACTGGACAGTATTCCATATGACTGGACAGTATTCCATATGACTGGACAGTATTCCATATGACTGGTCAGTATTTCTATATGACTGGACAGTATTCCATATGACTGGACAGTATTCCATATGACTAGACAGTATTCCATATGACTGGACAGTATTCCATGACTGACTGGACAGTATTCCATATGACTGGACAGTATTCCATATGACTGGTCAGTATTCTATATGACTGGACAGTATTCCATATGACTGGACAGTATTCCATATGACTGGTCAGTATTCTATATGACTGGACAGTATTCCATATGACTGGACAGTATTCCATATGACTGGACAGTATTCCATATGACTGAACAGTATTCCATATGACTAGACAGTATTCAATGATGACTATTCCATATGACTGGACAGTATTCCATATGACTGGACAGTATTCCATATGACTGGACAGTATTCCATATGACTGGTCAGTATTCTATATGACTGGACAGTATTCCATATGACTGGACAGTATTCCATATGACTAGACAGTATTCCATATGACTGGACAGTATTCCATATGACTGGACAGTATTCCATATGACTGGACAGTATTCCATATGACTGGACAGTATTCCATATGACTGGACAGTATTCCATATGACTGGTCAGTATTCTATATGACTGGACAGTATTCCATATGACTGGACAGTATTCCATATGACTGGTCAGTATTCTATATGACTGGACAGTATTCCATATGACTGGACAGTATTCCATATGACTGGACAGTATTCCATATGACTGGACAGTATTCCATATGACTGGACAGTATTCCATATGACTAGACAGTATTCCATATGACTGGACAGTATTCTATATGACTGGACAGTATTCTATATGACTGACAGTATTCAGACTGATTCCATATGACTGGACAGTATTCCATATGACTGGACAGTATTCCATATGACTGACAGTATTCCATATGACTGGACAGTATTCCATATGACTGGACAGTATTCCATATGACTGGTCCATATATTCTATATGACTGACAGTATTCCATATGACTGGACAGTATTCCATATGACTGGACAGTATTCCATATGACTGGACAGTATTCCATATGACTGGACAGTATTCTATATGACTGGACAGTATTCCATATGACTGGTCAGTATTCCATATGACTGGACAGTATTCTATATGACTAGACAGTATTCCATATGACTGGACAGTATTCCATATGACTGGACAGTATTCCATATGACTGGACAGTATTCCATATGACTGGACAGTATTCCATATGACTGGTCAGTATTCTATATGACTGGACAGTATTCCATATGACTGGACAGTATTCCATATGTCTAGACAGTATTCCATATGACTGGACAGTATTCCATATGTCTAGACAGTATTCCATATGTCTAGACAGTATTCCATATGTCTAGACAGTATTCCATATGACTGGACAGTATTCCATATGTCTAGACAGTATTCCATATGACTGGACAGTATTCCATATGACTGGACAGTATTCCATATGACTAGACAGTATTCCATATGACTGGACAGTATTCTATATGACTGGACAGTATTCCATATGACTGGACAGTATTCCATATGACTGGACAGTATTCCATATGACTGACAGTATTCCATATGTCTAGACAGTATTCCATATGACTGACAGTATTCCATATGTCTAGACAGTACTCCATATGACTGGACAGTATTCCATATGACTGGACAGTATTCCATATGACTGACAGTATTCCATATGTCTAGACAGTATTCCATATGACTGGACAGTATTCCATATGACTGGACAGTATTCCATATGTCTAGACAGTATTCCATATGACTAGACAGTATTCCATATGACTGAACAGTATTCCATATGACTGGACAGTATTCCATATGACTGAACAGTATTCCATATGACTGGACAGTACTCCATATGACTGAACAGTATTCCATATGTCTAGACAGTATTCCATATGACTGGACAGTATTCCATATGACTGGACAGTATTCCATATGACTAGACAGTATTCCATATGACTAGACAGTATTCCATATGACTAGACAGTATTCCATATGACTGGACAGTATTCCATATGACTGGACAGTATTCCATATGACTGGACAGTATTCCATATGACTGACAGTATTCCATATGTCTAGACAGTATTCCATATGACTAGACAGTATTCCATATGACTGAACAGTATTCCATATGACTAGACAGTATTCAATATGACTGGACAGTATTCCATATGACTGGACAGTATTCCATATGACTGACAGTATTCCATATGTCTAGACAGTATTCCATATGACTGACAGTATTCCATATGTCTAGACAGTATTCCATATGACTGGACAGTATTCCATATGACTGGACAGTATTCCATATGACTGACAGTATTCCATATGTCTAGACAGTATTCCATATGACTGGACAGTATTCCATATGACTAGACAGTTTTCCATATGACTGAACAGTATTCCATATGACTGGACAGTATTCCATATGTCTAGACAGTATTCCATATGACTAGACAGTATTCCATATGACTGAACAGTATTCCATATGACTGGACAGTATTCCATATGACTGAACAGTATTCCATATGACTGGACAGTACTCCATATGACTGAACAGTATTCCATATGTCTAGACAGTATTCCATATGACTGGACAGTATTCCATATGACTGACAGTATTCCATATGTCTAGACAGTATTCCATATGACTAGACAGTATTCCATATGACTGAACAGTATTCCATATGACTAGACAGTATTCAATATGACTGGACAGTATTCCATATGACTGGACAGTATTCCATATGACTGACAGTATTCCATATGTCTAGACAGTATTCCATATGACTGACAGTATTCCATATGTCTAGACAGTATTCCATATGACTGGACAGTATTCCATATGACTGGACAGTATTCCATATGACTGACAGTATTCCATATGTCTAGACAGTATTCCATATGACTGGACAGTATTCCATATGACTAGACAGTTTTCCATATGACTGAACAGTATTCCATATGACTGGACAGTATTCCATATGTCTAGACAGTATTCCATATGACTAGACAGTATTCCATATGACTGAACAGTATTCCATATGACTGGACAGTATTCCATATGACTGAACAGTATTCCATATGACTGGACAGTACTCCATATGACTGAACAGTATTCCATATGTCTAGACAGTATTCCATATGACTGGACAGTATTCCATATGACTGGACAGTATTCCATATGACTAGACAGTATTCCATATGACTAGACAGTATTCCATATGACTAGACAGTATTCCATATGACTGGACAGTATTCCATATGACTGGACAGTATTCCATATGACTGACAGTATTCCATATGTCTAGACAGTATTCCATATGACTAGACAGTATTCCATATGACTGAACAGTATTCCATATGACTAGACAGTATTCAATATGACTGGACAGTATTCCATATGACTGGACAGTATTCCATATGACTGACAGTATTCCATATGTCTAGACAGTATTCCATATGACTAGACAGTTTTCCATATGACTGAACAGTATTCCATATGACTGGACAGTATTCCATATGACTGGACAGTATTCAATATGACTGGACAGTATTCCATATGACTGGACAGTATTCCATATGACTGAACAGTATTCCATATGACTAGACAGTATTCAATATGACTGGACAGTATTCCATATGACTAGACAGTATTCCATATGACTGAACAGTATTCCATATGACTGGACAGTATTCTATATGTCTAGACAGTATTCCATATGACTGGACAGTATTCCATATGACTGGACAGTATTCCATATGACTGAACAGTATTCCATATGACTAGACAGTATTCAATATGACTGGACAGTATTCCATATGACTGGACAGTATTCCATATGACTGGACAGTATTCCATATGACTGGTCAGTATTCTATATGACTGGACAGTATTCCATATGACTGGACAGTATTCCATATGACTAGACAGTATTCCATATGACTGGACAGTATTCCATATGACTAGACAGTATTCCATATGACTGGACAGTATTCCATATGACTGGTCAGTATTCTATATGACTGGACAGTATTCCATATGACTGGACAGTATTCCATATGACTGGTCAGTATTCTATATGACTGGACAGTATTCCATATGACTGGACAGTATTCCATATGACTGGACAGTATTCCATATGACTGGACAGTATTCCATATGACTGAACAGTATTCCATATGACTAGACAGTATTCAATATGACTGGACAGTATTCCATATGACTGGACAGTATTCCATATGACTGGACAGTATTCCATATGACTGGTCAGTATTCTATATGACTGGACAGTATTCCATATGACTGGACAGTATTCCATATGACTAGACAGTATTCCATATGACTGGACAGTATTCCATATGACTGGACAGTATTCCATATGACTGGACAGTATTCCATATGACTGGACAGTATTCTATATGACTGGACAGTATTCCATATGACTGGACAGTATTCCATATGACTGGACAGTATTCCATATGACTGGACAGTATTCCATATGACTGGACAGTATTCCATATGACTGGTCAGTATTCTATATGACTGGACAGTATTCCATATGACTGGACAGTATTCCATATGACTGGTCAGTATTCTATATGACTGGACAGTATTCCATATGACTGGACAGTATTCCATATGACTGGACAGTATTCCATATGACTGGACAGTATTCCATATGACTGGACAGTATTCCATATGACTGGACAGTATTCCATATGACTAGACAGTATTCCATATGACTGGACAGTATTCTATATGACTGGACAGTATTCTATATGACTGGACAGTATTCCATATGACTGGACTGTATTCCATATGACTGGACAGTATTCCATATGACTAGACAGTATTCCATATGACTGGACAGTATTCTATATGACTGGACAGTATTCCATATGACTGGTCAGTATTCTATATGACTAGACAGTATTCCATATGACTGGACAGTATTCCATATGACTGGACAGTATTCCATATGACTGGACAGTATTCCATATGACTGGACAGTATTCTATATGACTGGACAGTATTCCATATGACTGGTCAGTATTCCATATGACTGGACAGTATTCTATATGACTAGACAGTATTCCATATGACTGGACAGTATTCCATATGACTGGACAGTATTCCATATGACTGGACAGTATTCCATATGACTGGACAGTATTCCATATGACTGGACAGTATTCCATATGACTAGACAGTATTCAATATGACTGTCAAGAAAGCAGAGAAGCGCTTCATTACTCCCCCATAGTTTTTGGTCAATATGTTTTGACCATGACAGTTTACAATACAGCAGTTTAGGAACCTCAACTTGCTCAATTGCCACATTATTCATTACAAGATTTAGTTGAGGTTTAGGGTTTAGTGATTAATTGATCTCAAATACAATGCTTTTAGTTTTTGAAATATTTTCTGTGTTGACTCAACATGATTGAATATGTTTGTCTGTATTGACTCCTACCTAAAGTCTGTCTGTTTCAGGGATTGGATCTTCCGGCTGTTAATTTCAGTTTGTGATAGATTAATGTGCCCAGCGTTGTCAAGGTTTGGCCGGTGTAGGCCGTCATTTTAAATAGGAATTTATTCTTAACAGACTTGCCTAGTTAAATCAAAAAAAGTATCTGAAAAATTGAAGTTTCCATAGTCTTTAAAAGAAGACAACTATGCTAGTCAGAGTGCTGGGTTTTTCACCTGTACAAAATAGTTCAGTGAAAGGGTTAATGGTTTGTTCAAGGTAGGGTTCACGTGTCTTTGGGTCTTTGAACAGGGCTATATAAATTCCATCTATTATTATTATTATTATTATTATTATTTATTATTATTATTATTTTAGAAGTGAAAGTAATGGTGTATTTATACAACACTCATCTTGGGAAGATAAATATTGTACCAATATAAAAACCTACGTCACTTGTTTTTTACCTCCATAACTCAGGTTTCAGGTTTTCCGCTTCCTCGTCCATGTGTCTGTGTTCTTGATCATCGTGGTGGCTAGAGAACAGGAAGGTCAAACCTGTTAACCTTTCCATTGAACAACACATCATCAGAGTGAGCCAACATGCAGTTTGCTACACCTCAGGCACGCAAACAGACCCCACAGCTCCACAGGCCCAACGTACCTGTCAGCACCGGGCAAACATTTGATCCCTTCACTGGATCAACCCTCAAACCCTCATTCCCCCAAAACCCTTAACTTAAGCATGACTTCCCCTCTTGCCAATCTTTCCCTATTGCATCTTCGTAACGGCCCAGATTACTGATGAGATGAAATAGGAGAGGTAGTCTGCATTCAGTCCTAAGATGTACAGTATCAGTATGAACATCCAGCTACTATCATCATAACTCTAATAAGGTAATGGATGTGATGGTGTTTGTTTTGGGTGCGAAGGGATTGAGGGGCTTCCAGTGTTGATGGAACAGAGAGTGGGCTGAAGAGATTTGGGACGAATTGTTTGTTGTTGGTGCGCAGCCTGTAGCGTTAACCCCTGACCCTCTGTAACCCCTGACCTCTGGGCATACAGTTCTATCCACGCATCAGGGAGAGGGACTGTCGAGACTGTCACTCGGAAACACCCTGGAACAATCCGGAACACGGCGAGACCAGGTCTGTGTCCAAAATGGCACCCTATTACCCTATGGGACTTGGTCAAAAGTAGTGCACTACATAAGGAATAGGGTGCTATTTAGAACAGACACACAGCTTCTGAACGGGGGGCGGGGGGGCAGAGTAGGACCCATCCCAGGACCAATTAGGCAGGTGGAGGCGTGAAGCCTCACACAGGATCAGACACACAGTTGGAGGGAAGAATGCAGGCCAGGGGGAAACCTGAGATGTCCAGAGGAACAGAACAGTGTTAGAGAGGAACCTCTGACTTAGTTGGGACCGCAGATTAAAGACTGAGCTCAGCACCAAAAGCTCATCTGAGCCACCAATGTCTAATGTGAGTCCAAAATGGCACCCTGTTCCCCACAGGGCTTTAGGTCAAAAGTAGTGCGCTATATAGGGAATAGGGTGTCATTTCAACTTCAACTGTGAGTTCTGTTACAGTGTTGGGTGCCATCACCAACAGAGATGGTGTTCTCTCTTGAAACAATGCAACTAAAAACATACAGTACAACAATTTGACTGAAAATATGCAATAGTGCAGGACTTTCCAAGTCAAGCTTTTTATTTCAAATGTTGACATTCCTGACTGTCAAGAGGAGAATAGAGAGAGGTGGAAAGAGGAGGGTGACTTCACTGTGCACAATCACACACATGCATCTAACAATGGGCACATTACTATCAACAGACACATTACTATCAACAGACACATTACTATCAACAGACACATTACTATCAACAGACACCTTACTATCAACAGCTACATTACTATTAACAGACACCTTACTATCAACAGCTACATTACTATCAACAGACACATTACTATCAACAGACATTAATACCAACAGACACATTACTATCAACAGACATTACTATCAACAGACACATTACTATCAACAGCTACATTACTATTAACAGACACATTACTATTAACAGACACCTTACTATCAACAGACACATTACTATCAACAGCTACATTACTATTAACAGACACATTACTATTAACAGACACCTTACTATCAACAGACACATTACTATCAACAGCTACATTACTATTAACAGACACATTACTATTAACAGACACCTTACTATCAACAGACACATTACTATCAATAGACACATTACTATCAAGGGACACATTGCTATCAAGGGACACATTACTATCAACAGTCACATTAGTATCTTCAAAGCCTGTCGCCTCCGACATGTGATATGGCCAGGACCTCAAAAGCCTCAGACATCTTGCATTCCTCAGGCCATTCCACAAAGTACAATAACTTCCTTGAATTCTTAGACCCTCGACGGCGGAGCCAGGGCACATCCTGTTGTCCTTGCAGTACTTCCTGCGTGTGGAGCGCAATCAGTCTTCCCCCTAGCTGTTGCCATGGCCACTGGAAAACACTAACTTTGGCCGGACAGTGTTGGTCCATTGCTGCTCTGTAATTGGTCATGTTAAGAGTAATGAAGTGACTTACAGTACATCAGGGTAATGGAGGTGTTGCTCAACTATGCACGAGAAAGATGGACCTTTTGTTCAGAGTACTTCTACAGTACAAAAATATAGCATCCAGCCAGGATGCTGGCAAAAAGAAATGGTCCTACAAACCACTGCTTGGCCTGGATCTCTTGAAAACCCCAAAAATATATGACACGTAGTTATGTGAGTATTAACAAAGGGCGCATATTACGGTAATATGATTTTCGGGAAAAATGTGATTTTGTATAATCTTCTGCGCCTGATAGAAACCGAAATGTAATGTTTCAGGATCCTCACAATACACTGGCATCAGTTTCTGTCAACCGGAAGACACATACTTTTCACAATTTACAATGAAATTGTCAATATTAATGACTTTGGATTGTTAGTAGGAATTAATAACCTGTATCTTTCAGAGTGTTTCACCCCTCAAGGATGGATGAGTATTTTAAACATTTGTGAAATTACTAGAACTATGCAGTATTTGTGTGCTATATCCCTTTAGGTTCCCTTCAGAATGCATGTCCTGCATTATATAAGACCTCGCTGGGCAGCCAAGGTACACAGGGTTATCTTTTTTCTTGTCTTATGATAGAGTTCTTTCCTTACAGGGCATGTAGCTGAACTCTCTCACTCTCTGTCTGTCTCTGTCTGTCTGTCTGTCTGTCTGTCTGTCTGTCTGTCTGTCTTGTCTGTCTGTCTGTCTGTCTGTCTGTCTGTCTGTCTGTCTCTGTCTGTCTGTCTGTCTGTCTGTCTGTCTGTCTGTCTGTCTGTCTGGCTGCCTGGCTGTCTGTCTGTCTGTCTGTCTGTCTGTCTGTCTGTCTGTCTGTCTGTCTGCCTGGCTGCCTGGCTGGCTGTCTGTCTGTCTGTCTGTCTGTCTGTCTGTCTGTCTGTCTGTCTGTCTGTCTGTCTGTCTGTCTGGCTGCCTGTCTGTCTGTCTGTCTGTCTGTCTGTCTGTCTGTCTGTCTGTCTGGCTGGCTGGCTGTCTCGGCCCCTCTCCCTCTCTCTCTCTCTCTCTCTCTCTCTCTCTCTCTCACTGTCTGTCTCTCTCTCTCTTGCTCTCTCTCTGTCTATATGTCTTTCTCTGCCTGTCTCTATCTGTGGGTATGTAGGCTTGTCTCTCAATGTGTGTTTGTCTGTGTCTTGATGTGTGTGTGTGCATGCATGCTTACGTACATAGTATGTATGTGAACATTTTTTGTGTGCATGCCATGTGTGTGTCTGTGTGCTTGTGCATACATGCTTGTATATTTACCAGGGGTGAGAAAAATATGTCATGGTGAGAAACCGACGGAGAGAGAGAGAAATAAGGGGGATGGGTGGAGGCCTTAGAGAGAGAGAGCGTTAACTCCAGGGAAGAGAGAGTTAACCCAAGGGAATAGGCATTGAAAGCAGGCTTCCTGCTCTGGCGTGTCTTTCCAGGAGCCCCCCAAAAAAAAACAGAGAAAACACTGGCACCAGGCCCCTTTAAAAGGGACATCTAACAGGCCAGTAGAAGGACTGTAGTGGTCCCAATGAGACATTATCATGTTGTTTAATGTTTGGTAGGACTTATAAAAGCGTTAGTATAAGCATCACTACTTTTATTGAGATATAAAAAATAAAATTAAAAATTAAAAAAATCCCCCCATGTCAACATAAAAATTCCTAATGTTTTGTAAAGCACTCTGCTGCCATTCCAGGAGAGATTCAGCTGCAAAGATTCCACTTAATTCCATCTTTGTAAATATAGGAGAGATGTTACAAGCCCCTATGATGCCGTGATAAAGGGATAAGAAGCCCGCGCTGCTATGTGGATCTGACAGGTGTGGTGGACTGAGGTGACGGTCCATGACATCATCGGCCAAGCAGGTAGGTGAAAACATCTCGGCTGAAAAACAAATGGCACCCTATTCCCTATGTAGTTCACTTCTTTTTACCAGAGCTCTGGTCAATAGTAGTGAACTATATAGGGAATAGGGTGCCATTTGAGATGCATCCCTCATCTATGGTCGAGGTCAGCCCCTAAAGCATGACAGGCCGCGGAGGTTATGCCTGTGGCTGCTGTCAGTAAACATACAGGCAGGCTCTGGTTCTCTGAGGACTCCGCTAGTACATTAGCACAGGTCACTGTCCAGATCCTTACTTGTAGAAAACCTTAATGCCCTACTTGTAGAATACCTTAATACCCTACTTGTAGAATACCTTAATGCCCTACTTGTAGAATACCTTAATGCCCTATTTGTAGAATACCTGAATGCCCTACTTGTAGAATACCTTAATGCCCTACTTGTAGAATACCTGAATGCCCTACTTGTAGAATACCTTAATGCCCTACTTGTAGAATACCTGAATGCCCTACTTGTAGAATACCTGAATGCCCTACTTGTAGAATACCTTTACCACCCTACCTGTGGAATACCTAAATACCCTACTTGTAGAACACCCAAAAACCCTACTGGTATATCCTAAAAGTTCCACTCGTAGAGGTGACTCTCGCATATTAGAGACGTTCTTACTCCTCCCTATCAGTGATTTCGGGCAAATTCTTTTACGGCCGATTCCGATATCCCTACAGCAACATTGAACTAATTGATATATCACCTTACAGTTAGGCTGAATCTGAAAGGGCAAATGGGAAATAATGTGTTTCCTCGAGCATGACCTTGGTCATGATGTCATGTTGCTCTACACCTGAATAGGTCTCTGGGATCGTGCACAGGCTTGACGGACAGAACTAGGGTTGAGTCCCAACTGGCATCCTATTCCCTTTATAATGCACTACTTTTAAATCGGGGCCCTTTTGGGTTTTGGGGTTTACAGTGCCATTTGGGACACATCCTGGGACTTAGAGCTGATGAGAGTATTCATTATATTTTCTATTTTAGTTATTTAGCAGACGCTCTTAACCCAGTGCGACTTCCAGGAGCAATCAGGTGAAGTGCCTTGCTCAAGGGCTCATCAACAAATCGTTTTACTTAGTCGACTCTGGGATTCGAAGAAGCAACCTTTCGGTTACTGGCCCAATGCTCTTTACCGTGACAGCCTGTGACTTAGTCAGAGCTGATGAGGGTATTCATGACAGCCTGGGACTTAGTCAGAGCTGAAGAGGGCATTCGTGACTGAAAACTTTTATAGAATCCCTCCCTCTCTCCCGCATCTATCTTGTCATGCCGGGAGCTCTTCACGCTTAATGACCTGACAGTATCGTGTGTTGTATTCCAGATGTATCCCATTCCTGATCCGATTGGTGGCATGACATGCAACTGGGTGGGGTGCTCTGTAGTGTGGTGGAAGCTGGGATTGGGTCTATGCTCTCAATGCAGACCCCTATACAACCAAACCCAAGAAAGGAAAACATTTACTCCCAGTGGTTTAATCTGCAAAAAGTAATTTCAGTGGAAGTGTTTCATTGAATTTACAACAGGTGGGCTCAAGTCGTAGAAACATCTCAAGGATGGTCAATGGAATCAGGATGCACCTGAGCTCAATTTCGAGTCTCGTAACAAAGGTTCTGAACACTTACACTACCAATCAAACATTTGGACACACCTACTCATTCAACCAAGTGTGAAACAAATAAAAATATATTTTATATTTGATATTCTTCAAAGTAGCAACCCTTTGCCTCGATGAAAGCTTTGCACACTCTTGACATTCTCTCAACCAGCTTCATGAGGTTGTCACCTGGAATGCATTTCAATTGAATTTCTTTCCTTCTTAATGCGTTTGAGACAATCAGCTGTGTTGTGACAAGGTAGGGGTGGTATAGAGAAGATAGCTCTATTTGGTAAAATACCTAGTCCATAGTATGGCAAGAACAGCTCAAATAAGCAAAGAGAAATGACAGTCCATCATTACTTTAAGGTCAGTCGATACGAAAAAATGTCAAGAATTTTAAACCATCAGGCGCAATGAAGAAACTGGCTCTCACCAGTGGGAGAGTCTAAGGTATTGGTAATATAGAATGTGTTAGTGAATGGGGAGAGTCTAAGGTATTGGTAAAATAGAATGTGTTAGTGAATGGGGAGAGTCTAAGGTATTGGTAATATAGAATGTGTTAGAGTATGGGGAGAGTCTAAGGTATTGGTAATATAGAATGTGTTAGTGGGAGAATGTGAGGTATTGGTAATATAGAATGTGTTAGTGTATGGGGAGAATCTAAGATATTGGTAATATAGAATGTGTTAGAGTATGGGGAGAGTCTAAGGTATTGGTAATATAGAATGTGTTAGTGGGAGAATGTGAGGTATTGGTAATATAGAATGTGTTAGTGTATGGGGAGAATCTAAGGTAGACTAGGACCACAAATACAAATTCCATCTAGACATTGTTGCCCTAGAGCACACAAAAAACTATACATACCTTGGCCTAAACATCAGCGCCACAGGTAACTTCCACAAAGCTGTGAACGATCTGAGAGACAAGGCAAGAAAGGGATTGTATGCCTTCAAAAGGAACGTAAAATTCGACATACCAATTAGGATCTGGCTAAAAATACTTGAATCAGTTATAAAACCCATTGACCTTCATGGTTGTGAGGTCTGGGGTCCTCTCACCAACCAAGAATTCACAAAATGGGATAAACACCAAATTGAGATTCTGCATGCAGAATAAGAGAGAGAGAGAGAGAGAGTGAGAGAGTGAGTGAGAGAGTGAGAGAGTGAGTGAGTGAGTGAGTGAGTGACAGGAGGAGAGAGACAGAGAGATGGACACACGCAGATAGAGAGAGAGAGAGACCCACAGAGGGAGATAGAGAAGGACACACAGAGAGAGAGAGAGAGAGAGAGAGAGAGAGAGAACGATGGACACACAGAAAGAGAGAGAGAGAGATATAGAGAGACCATAGCATCGCCATCACAGCAGAACAGACAAATGAAGAACCCCAAGCACAGCGGCTCTCACCAGCAGTGCCCACCTTTGCCCGGACTCTAAAGGACATCGCTCTCAAACGTATCCCCAACACTTCACACAGGAGCAACAGATCAATAGACACCCCATCCAGACCAGCAAGTCACTCTCCCAGACCTGCGGGACCCTCCCCTGGACCTACACATAGAGGACCCACTCTGAGAGGACTTACATGCAGACCACAGCACCCCCAGCCAGATCCACACCCCCACCCAAACCAATCAACACCCCCCACATCAACCATGCCCACACCCCATTTAGGCCCCCTCAGATCAGACCTATGCCCCTTCTGCCCACCCCATGCACCCCACCCCCGCAAAGAGGGCCTCAACATGGAAGTCACACATATGCCCAGGTAGTGAGCGGGCAAACAAGCCCAACCCCCACTCTTACACTAGCCCAAGCCAATTTACAGAATTCTGCAAAAATATCCTCCATGTACAACGTAGAACACCAAATAATGCATGCAGAGCAGAATTAGACCGATACCCACTAATTATCAAAATCCAGAAAAGAGCTGTTAAATTCTACAACCACCTAAAAGGAAGTGATTCCCAAACCTTCCATAACAAAGCCATCACCTACAGAGAGATGAACCTGGAGAAGAGTCCCCTAAGCAAGCTGGTCCTCGGGCTCTGTTCACAAACACAAACAGACCCCACAGAGCCCCAGGACAGCAACACAATTAGACCCAATCAAATCATGAGAAAACAAAAAGATACATTGGAAAGAATTAACAAAATATCTGAGCAAACTAGAATGCTATTTGGCCCTAAACAGAGAGTACACAGTGGCAGTATACCTGACCACTATGGCTGACCCAAACTTAAGGAAAGCTTTGACTATGTACAGACTCGGTGAGCATAGCCTTGCCATTGAGAAAGGCCGCCGTAGGCAGACATGGCTCTCAAGAGAAGACAGGCTATGTGCACACTGCCCACAAAATGAGGTGGAAACTGAGTTGCACTTCCTAATCAACTGCCAAATGTATGACCATATTAGAGACACATATTTCCCTCAGATTACACAGATCCACAAAGAATTTGAAAACAAACCCCATTTTGATAAACTCCCATATCTACTGGGTGAAATTCCACAGTGTGCCATCACAGCAGCAAGATTTGTGACCTGTTGCCCCAAGAAAAGGGCAACCAATGAAGAACAAACACCATTGTAAATTACAACCCATATTTATGCTTATTTATTTTCCCTTGTGTACCCTTAACCATTTGTACATTGTTACAACACTGTATATATACATAATATGACATTTGTAATGTCTTTATTGTTTTGAAACTTCTGTATGTGTAATGTTTACTGTTCATTTTTATTGTTTATTTCACTTTTGTATATTATCTACCTCACTTGCTTTGGCAATGTTAACACATGTTTCCCATGCCAATAAAGCCCCTTGAATTGAATTGAATTGAGAGAGATAGAGGGAGAGAGATATTGATTCTGTCACCAACCAAGGAGGGCCCACAGCAGCACCTAGATCTTCAGCACAGTGAGGTGATTGAGGTGAGTGAGTGAGAGATAGAGTGAGTGAGTGAGTGAGTGTGAGAGAGTGAGTGAGGGTGAGAGTGAGTGAGTGTGAGAGAGTGAGTGTGAGAGAGTGAGTGTGTGAGAGAGAGAGAGAGAGAGAGAGAGAGTCATCTCTCACAAGTCATCTGACTGGCTGGTTAGCCGCTTGTCCAAACGTACCCTCTCTTTTCACATAAATTCCACTGGGAGCCTCTGATCTGAAGGGTGTTTTCCTGTTATTTCTCCTCACTTGTAGCTG
Organism: Oncorhynchus nerka; assembly: GCF_034236695.1. Taxonomy (NCBI): domain Eukaryota; kingdom Metazoa; phylum Chordata; class Actinopteri; order Salmoniformes; family Salmonidae; genus Oncorhynchus; species Oncorhynchus nerka. Next base: position 91,694,757 of record NC_088399.1, on the reverse strand, counting down.
TTGCATATCCTTTTGAACAACGGTCATTGTTTTGCTCTGTCGGGATCTCTTTATGTGGTGTGGCTTAGGATGGGTGTTGCTGTCACTGTGTGCCATCGACCCTTTGGCAGGCACTATAGGGGTTGGGTGAGCTTCTGGTGTATTCAACCTGGTGGTTTGAGATAATGTAATGTATTTTATTCAACCTGACGGTTTGTGATAATGTAATGTCTTCTATTCAACCTGGTGGTTTGTGATAATGTAGTGTATTCTATTCAACAGGCTGGTGGTTTGTGATAATGTAGTGTATTCTATTCAACAGGCTGGTGGTTTGTGATAATGTAGTGTATTCTATTCAACAGGCTGGTGGTTTGTGATAATGTAATGTCTTCTATTCAACAGGCTGGTGGTTTGTGATAAGGTAGTGTATTCTATTCAACAACCTGGTGGTTTGTGATAATGTAATGTCTTCTATTCAACAGGCTGGTGGTTTGTGATAATGTAGTGTATTCTATTCAACAGGCTGGTGGTTTGTGATAATGTAATGTCTTCTATTCAACAGGCTGGTGGTTTGTGATAATGTAGTGTATTCTATTCAACAGGCTGGTGGTTTGTGATAATGTAGTGTATTCTATTCAACAGGCTGGTGGTTTGTGATAATGGTTAAGATTGAATATCACTGAGTTACTGCGTGGTGAAACAACGTAACGATGATATTTTAGAGTGAGACCTCACACACCACAAGACATGAGTTTCACTGTTGCTCTGAACAGGTTGTCATTGTTGACTACTGTATTGAATGATACGCTTATACCCCACCAACACCCATTCTCCTCTCTGTCTCAAACAACCCATGCCCCATTGGCATTATTACAATAAAACATCCAAACCACCAACATGTTGAATTCAATCCCAGGCAACTTGAACATGTCAATTATGTCAGAAAAGAGCAACACCTATCCTAGTGCTATCCTACGAGCTCCTATCGTATTACTTTTTTTCATTTTTCTTTTTTTTTCTTTTTTCTCCAGTGATCTCAATTTCTGCTGGTGTCATTTTGGTGCCAGGCCAGCACCGCGGAGGAGAAAGAGCTTCATGTGAGAGCTTGTATTTATATAGCTTGTATTTATATATTTTAAAATAATTCATATAGATCTGTGATGATTGCGAGGCCACGGACATTGAGAAGCAAGTTGGTGCACAATGCAGGTTTGTTTGTGCCAGCTATGATTCAACCGGGTTTACCTAAGGAAAATACCCCTGTTACCATGGTGTTGATCAACACTCAACGCTTCCCTTCGGCATCAAATGTGCACCCATGACATTCAAAATCATATCATGACTTATGTTACACTGGATTAGGCTACTGTATACTGACATGCTGTATACTGGCCTACTGTATACTGGCTTGCTGTATACTGACCTATTGTACACTGGCCTACTGAATACTGGCCTACTGAATACTGGATTAGGCTACTGTATACTGGCCTACTGTATACTGGATTAGGCTACTGTATACTGGCTTGATGTATACTGACCTACTGTATACTGACATGCTGTATACTGGCCTACTGAATACTGGATTAGGCTACTGTATACTGACATGCTGTATACTGGCCTACTGAATACTGGATTAGGCTACTGTATACTGACCTACTGTATACTGACATGCTGTATACTGGCCTACTGAATACTGGATTAGGCTACTGTATACTGACCTACTGTATACTGACATGCTGTATACTGGCCTACTGAATACTGGATTAGGCTACTGTATACTGGCTTACTGTATACTGGCCTACTGTATACTGACATGCTGTATACTGGCCTACTGAATACTGGATTAGGCTACTGTATACTGACATGCTGTATACTGGCCTACTGAATACTGGATTAGGCTACTGTATACTGGCTTGCTGTATACTGACCTACTGTATACTGACATGCTGTATACTGGCCTACTGTATACTGGCCTACTGTATGCTGGCCTACTGTATACTGACCTACTGTATACTGACATGCTGTATACTGGCCTACTGTATGCTGGCCTGCTGTATACTGACCTACTGTATACTGACATGCTGTATACTGGCCTACTGTATACTGACCTACTGTATACTGACATGCTGTATACTGACCAATTGTACACTGGCCTACTGAATACTGGATTAGGCTACTGTATACTGACATGCTGTATACTGGCCTACTGTATACTGGCTTGCTGTATACTGACCTACTGAATACTGGATTAGGCTACTGTATACTGACATGCTGTATACTGGCCTACTGAATACTGGATTAGGCTACTGTATACTGGCTTGCTGTATACTGACCTACTGTATACTGACATGCTGTATACTGGCCTACTGTATACTGACATGCTGTATACTGGCCTACTGAATACTGGATTAGGCTACTGTATACTGGCTTGCTGTATACTGACCTACTGTATACTGACATGCTGTATACTGGCCTACTGTATGCTGACCTATTGTACACTGGCCTACTGAATACTGGATTAGGCTACTGTATACTGGCTTGCTGTATACTGACCTACTGTATACTGACATGCTGTATACTGGCCTACTGTATACTGGCTTGCTGTATACTGACCTACTGTATACTGACATGCTGTATACTGGCCTACTGTATGCTGACCTATTGTACACTGGCCTACTGAATACTGGATTAGGCTACTGTATACTGACATGCTGTATACTGGCCTACTGTATGCTGGCCTACTTTATACTGGCCTACTGTATACTGAGCTACGGTATGCTGGCCTACTGTGTACTGGCCTACTGTATACTGGATTAGGTTACTGCTGGCCTACTGTATACTGGCCTACTGTATACTGGTCTACTGTATACTGGCCTACTGTATACTGAGCTACTGTGTACTGGTCTACTATATACGGGCCTACTGTATACTGGCCTACTGTATACTGGCCTACTGTATACTGGTCTACTGTATACTGGCCTACTGTATACTGGTCTACTGTATACTGACCTACTGTATACCGGCCTACTGTATACTGAGCTACTGTATACTGACCTACTGTATACTGGTCTACTGTATACTGACCTACTGTATACTGGTCTACTGTATACTGACCTACTGACCTACTGTATACTGGTCTACTGTATACTGACCTACTGTGTACTGGCCTACTGTGTACCGGCCTACTGTGTACAGGCCTACTGTATACTCACCTACTGTATACTCACCTACTGTATTCTGACCTACTGTATGCTGGCCTACTGTATACTAGCCTACCTTATACTGGCCTACTGTATACTGGCCTACTGTGTACTGGCCTACTGTATACTCACCTACTGTATACTGACCTTCTATAAACTGGCCTACTGTATCCTGGACTACTGTATACTGGCCTAGGCTACTGTATACTGACCTACTGTATATTGGCCTAGCCTACGCTTTACTTGACAATTGCATACTTTCCTACTTTATACTGGCCTACTGTATACTGGCCTACTGTGTACTGGCCTACTGTATACTGGCCTACTGTGTACTGGCCTACTGTGTACTGGCCTACTGTATATTGACCTACTGTATACTGACCTACTGTGTGCTGGTCTACTCTTTGTTGGCCTACTGTAACCTGTTCTACTGTATACTGACCTAGCCTACTGTATGCTGGCCCACTGTATACTGGCCTACTGTATGCTGGCCTACTGTATACTGAACTAGCCTACTGTATACTGGCCTACTGTATACTGACCTACTGTATACTGACCTAGTCTACTGTATACTGGTCTACTGTATACTGACCTACTGTATACTGGCCTAGTCTACTTTATACTGGTCTACTGTATACTGACCTACTGTATACTGGCCTAGTCTACTGTATACTGACCTACTGTATGCTGGCCTACTGTATACTGACCAACTGTATGCTGGCCTACTGCATACTGGTCTACTGTATACTGACCTAGTGTATGCTGGCCTCCTGTATACTGGCCTACTGTATGCTGGCCTACTGTATGCAGGCCTACTGTATACTGGCCTACTGTACACTGACCTACTGTATGCTGGCCTACTGTATACTGGCCTACTGTATGCTGGCCTACTGTAAACTGGCCTACTGTATGCTGGCCTACTGTATACTGGCCTACTGTAAACTGGCCTACTGTATGCTGGCCTACTGTATGCTGGCCTACTGTATGCTGGCCTAGCCTACTGAACGATGTGTATGTACTAAGTTGACCACAATGGGAAAACAAATGTCAGGTCAGTTGTATTACATAAGCCACTGGCTGGCGCCTCGTTCCTCAACACCCCCTTCCTCATAAATAATACAAGTCAATAACCATCTCATTTGTTTTTCAAATATCGGTTATCATTTCTATAATATTTTCACATTCGAAGACCAACAGGACAATCCTTTGACTCCGAATGGAAGTTGTCTTGGGATTCAAAACAATGGGAAGTACAGTATTCTAATAGTCTAGACAGTCAATCAAAAGGAAAAGGAAAACTCGCCTGCATTAGGACTTCACCTTTAAGGAAAACTCGCCTGCATTAGGACTTCACCTTTAAGGAAAACTCGCCTGCATTAGGACTTCACCTTTAAGGAAAACTCGCCTGCATTAGGACTTCACCTTTAAGGAAAACTCGCATGCATAAGGACTTCACCTTTAAGGAAAACTCGCCTGCATTAGGACTTCACCTTTAAGGAAAACTCGCCTGCATTAGGACTTCACCTTTAAGGAAAACTCGCCTGCATTAGGACTTCACCTTTAAGGAAAACTCGCCTGCATTAGGACTTCACCTTTAAGCCCACACAGACATGCCTGTACGTGTGGTCCTATGAGGTGAATGGTTAAATGTCTGGAAGTCCAGGCAACATGGAGGGATTAAAACATTTAGAAATTTAGAGATACTTACAGTAACTGTCGACTTGTGTTTTCCATTGCATCAGGAGTTACTGAAGTGTATAGGAAAAACTCTCTGTCAATTAGTGAGACAAATGCTCCTTGTCAACCACTAACCCTAATAGTGAAGGTTTTACTGCACATGAAACAGCAACAAGAACCCCCTCTTTTTCCAGTGTCAGATGAGACTAGCCTAATGGATGTACATTTTACAAAACAGTTTTGTCATTTAAGCGGGGTTACATGGAAGAACTTTGGAAGTTTGAACATCAGGCGGGCTGCAGCGTTCTGGATAAGTTGCAAGAGTTTGATGAAAGAATTGGGGAGTGCAGCCAATCAGTGACTTATAGTTGTCCAAACAGGAAATGACAAACACCTGGATTAGGACCTGTGCTGCATCCTGTGTGAGGTAGGGTCGTACTCTACGTACGTTGTAGAGCATGAACCTGTAGTCACTGCTTCGATATTTGCAAAGAACGACAGGGTGTTGTCCAGACTCACACCAAGGTTCTTTGCATCCTGGGAGGGGGACACCGTGGGGTTGTCAACTGTGATGTAGAGGTCTTGGAGCAGGCAGGCCTTCCCCGGGATGCATGCTGCCATCTGGGTGTCAGGGAGAAGGAAAAAATATATATTTGTGTCATCCACATAGCAATGATAGGAGAGACCATGTGAGGATATGATGGGCTGAATGACTTGGTGTGTAGAGAGAAAAGGAGAGGGCCTAGAACCAAACCTTGGGGAACACCAGTAGTGAGAGCACGTGGTGCAGACACAGATTCTCTCCACGTCACCTGGAGCGACCTGCCAGGTAGGAAGCGATCCAAGAGTGTGCAGAGCCTGAGCTGCCCAGCCCTGAGAGAGCGGAGAGGAGGATCTGATGCTTCACGCTACAGAAGGAAGTGGATAGATCTATGAGGATGAGTGACCCGTCTTTGGCAATGTGGAGAGCCTCTGTGACACAGAGAAGAGCAGTCTCGGTTGAGTGACCCGTCTTGGTTAAAAAGGGCTATCAGTCTGTAGTTTTTGATGTCAGAGGGGTCGAGTGTTGGTTTCTTGAGGAGGGGAGCAGCTCGGGCCATTGTGAAGTCTGAGGGGATGCAGCCAGTGGTCAGGGAAGAGTTGATGAGGGAAGTGAGGAATGAGAGAAGGTCTCCAGAGATGGTCTGGAGAAGGGGGGTTGAGCTGGAAGGTTGTTTGGCGGCTGGACCTTAGTAGTCGTAGGATTTCATCTGGAAAGATTTGAGATAAAAAGTGAAAGGTGTAGGTAGTTCTGTGTGAGTGGGACCAGTGGACTCAACAGGGTAGTTCTGTGTGAGTGGGACCAGTGGACTCAACAGGGTAGTTCTGTGTGAGTGGGCCCAGTGGACTCAACAGGGTAGGGGATGAGTGGCTATCGTTGGAGGAGAGGGAGACAGAAAAGGAAACAAAGTAGTTTTAGGCTTGATTGGACAAGAGACAGTGATAGCATGCAATTGAAATGAGGAGATGGACAGGTGAGTGAGGGAGACAAAAATAGAATCTCCACTTAGGAGAAATGAGAAGCCCTGTGCCACAACGACCAGATGACTGAACACATAGTCAGATGGAGAGAGAGTAGCTGGAATAGCAGTGTTCTCTAGGGTGATCCATGTCTCAGTCAGGGCCAAAAAGTCTAGGAACTGAAGGGCTGCCGAGGCTGAGATGAACTCGGTGTCCTTGGCCACAGATCAGCAGTTCCAAAAGCTGCCAGAGACCAGGAATTCCACATGGGTTGATCGCGCATTGTACACGAAATTAGAAGGGTTGCAGCCAAGGGTTGGGGAGCGTCTGTAAAGCCTACAGGAGCAAACAGGTATATTGATAACACACACATATAGTGCCTTGCAAAAGTCTTCAACCCCCTTGGCATTTTTCCTATTTTGTTGCACTGCAACCTGTCATTTAAATGTATTTTTATTTGTATTTCATGTAATGGACATACACAAAATTGTCCAAATTGGTGAAGAAAAAAATAACTTGTTTAAAAATGTAAAAAATACATTTAAAAATGGTAAAGTGGTGTGTGCATAAATGTTATCCCAATAACATCTGGTGCAACCAATTACCTTCAGAAGTCACATAATTAATTAAATAAAGTCCACCTGTGTGCAATCTAAGTGTCACATGATCTGCCACATGATCTCAGTACATATACACCTGTTCTGAAAGGCCCCAGAGTTTGCAACACCACTAGGCAAGGTGCACCACCAAGCAAGCGGCACCATGAAGACCAAGGAGCTTTCCAAACATGTCAGGGACACAGTTGTGGAGAAGTACAGATCAGGGTTGTGTTATAAAAAAATATCAGAAACTTTGAACATCCCACGGAACACTTAAATCCATTATTAAAAAATGGAAAGAATATGGCACCACAACAAACCTGCCAAGAGAGGGCCGCCCACCAAAACTCAAGGACCAGGCAAGGAGGGCATTAATCAGAGAGGCAACATAGAGACCAAAGATAACCCTGAAGGAACTGCAAAATTCCACAGCGGAGTTTGGAGTATCTGTCCATAGGACCACTTTAAGCTGTACACTCCACAGAGTATGGCTTTACGGAAGACTGGACAGAAAAAAAGCCATTGCTTAAAGAAAAATATAAGCAAAGATGTTTGGTATTTGCCAAAAGGCATGTGGGACACTCCCCAAACATATGGAAGGAGGTACTCTGGTTAGATGAGGCTAAAATTGAGCTTTTTGACCATCAAGGAAAATGCTATGTCTGGTGCAAACCCAACACCTCTCATCACCCCGAGAACACTATCCCCACAGTGAAGCATGGTGGTGGCAGCATCAGTCTGGGAAACTGGTCAGAATTGAAGGAATGATGAATGGTGCTAAATACAGGGAAATTCTTGTGGAAAACCTGTTTGTCTTTAATAGATTTGAGACTGGGACGGACGTTCACCTTCCAGCAGGACAATAACTCTAAGCATACTGCTAAAGCAACACTTGAGTGGTTTAAGGGGAAACATTTAAATGTCTTGGATGATGATGATTTAAAGATTGCTGTACACCAGGGGAACCCATCCAACTTGAAGGAGCTGGAGCAGTTTTGCCCTGAAGAATGGGCAAAGATCCCAGTGGCTAGATGTGCCAAGCTTATAGACATACCCAAAGAGACGTGCAGCTGTAATTGCTGCAAAAGGTGGCTCTACAAAGTATTGACTTTGGGGGTGTGAATTCCAGGTTGTAAGGCAACAAAATAGGAAAAATGCCAAGGGGGGGGAATACTTTTCCAAGCCACTGTCTATGTTCGAGAATGCTCAATTGACCGTTATTTATAGGTTGGTTGGTACAGTTCACATGTTCAGGAAGTGATAGCCAATGCTACAAAAGAGCAAGATGAGATCATCAGAAAATAACTAGGTAAGAGAGTTAAGTGAGAGAGTGGGGTCTTCCTCTCTTTCCGTCCTGCAGAACAACTTAGCAGAACCGTCTTAGTTTTGGCAACAAGACCGCCGCTGACACTGCTGCTTGCTGAGAAAACAGGGGAGACTGAAGTATTCACAGTAATTGTTAATTGCCTAGGAGAGGATAAATCACTCCCCCTCCAATACAGCCACAGATTACAAAAACAACATCAGTCACAATTTGCACTGCACCTTAATCCTGATTGATGTGTCAACAAACATCTGTAAATTATGAGCAGACAGCGGTTCACACACCAAGTATGCTACTGGGAAGACAGGTAGCACTTAAAGTAGATGGCCCTCGCTAGCAAAAAGACTACTAGATAACAACAGATTAAGACAAACAATTATACATATCACTCCTGGACATATCAGGAGTCTTCTAGCAAAGTAAAGAATTACAGATTGTCTCTTTAAATTCTCCATGCATGAGAAAATAAACTAATCATAGAGTATCCTAACCTATAGAGCTCTCATACAGTAAGAACAGTCTCTGGTCTAAGACTCAGCCTGAGTGTTGGTTCCTATCTGCTGGGTTGCAGGAGCTGCTGTGGAGTTCCTGTTATTGGGATCCAATGTCGCCCAGGCAGATAGGCTGTCACAAATGGCAACCTGTTCACTAGTGCATTCGTTTTGTCCAGGACCCATAGAACTAGTCAACCCTAGCCTCCTCCGCTAAACCCTAGCCTCCTCCACTAAATCCTAGCCTCCTCCTCTAAACCCCAGCCTCCTCCACTAAATCCTAGCCTCCTCCCCTAAACCCCAGCCTCCTTCACTAGACCCTGGCCTTCTCCACTAAACCCAGCTTCCTCTGCTAAACCCCAGCCTCCTCCGCTAAAACCCAGCCTCCTCTGCTAAACCCCAGCCTCCTCCGCTAAAACCCAGCCTCCTCTGCTAAACCCCAGCTTCCTCTGCTTAAACCCCAGCCTTCTCCGCTAAACCCTAGCCTCCTTCGCTAAACCCTAGCCTCCTTCGCTAAACCCTAGCCTCCTCCAATAAACCCTAGCCTCCTCCGCTAAACCCTAGCCTCCTCTGCTAAACCCCAGCCTCCTCTGCTAAACCCCAGCCTCCTCCACTTCCCAACAACCCAGGTTGTGTAAGGAGGATTGTTTGTTATTAGAATGCCAGTCCACGATGGCCTGAGCGCACATTGTTTAAACTTCGAGAACAATCAACCTTTGCAATAAAAGACCCCCCTCTTTGTGGCGTATCCTCCCATCCCCCTTCCCATTGTTTATTTAAGCAATACTTCCCCAAATGTTTGAATGCTTCATACTCATTCCATTTTTTTTTTAACTGGAGAAAAAGTGCCGGTGCCATTGTAAGGAATTCTATGGTGCGTGTGTGTGTGTGTGTGTGTGTGTGTGTGTGTGTGTGTGTGTGTGTGTGTGTGTGTGTGTGTGTGTGTGTGTGTCAACCTGCAGTGAGACATTTTATTTGCTTTAGAATATAATCATACCATGATAATATGACTAAGTAGCATATTGTACCACTGTCACGTCCTGACCTTAGTTCCTTTTTTATGTCTCTATTTTTGTTTGGTCAGGGCGTCAGTTGGAGTGGGCAGTCTATGTTTTTGTTCTATGTTTTGTATTTCTGGTTTTGGCCTGGTATGGTTCCCAATCAGAGACAGCTGTGACTCGTTGTCTCTGATTGAGAACCATACTTAGACAGCCTGTTTTCCCACTATTGGTTGTGGTTGTTTGTTTTAGTTATCAGACGGATCTGTTTCGGTTATTCTTTTTGTTACTTTGTATTTTAGTGTTCAGTGCTATTGAATAAAATGACGAACACTTACCACGCTGCATATTGGTCCGACCCTTCGTACTCCTCCTCAGTAGAGGAGGAAAACCGTTACATCCACTTAGGTTTATTGCCTCCTCCTAGAGTTGAACAAATCCCACTGCTCCTCAGTGACCACTGAATCAACAGGGAATTATACTAACAAGTAGATACCTTGGGAATATGTCAAGCGGATGAAACTGTGCAGTATGTTAATGAAACAGGTAAACTGGGCAGTGCGTTAATGAAACAGGTCAACTGGGCAGTGCGTTAATGAAACAGGTCAACTGGGCAGTGCGTTAATGAAACAGGTCAACTGGGCAGTATGTTAATGAAACAGGTAAACTGGGCAGTACGTTAATGAAACAGGTCAACTGGGCAGTGTGTTAATGAAACATGTCAACTGGGCAGTGCGTTAATGAAACAGGTCAACTGGGCAGTATGTTAATGAAACAGGTCAACTGGGCAGTATGTTAATGAAACAGGTCAACTGGGCAGTATGTTAATGAAACAGGTCAACTGGGCAGTATGTTAATGAAACAGGTAAACTGGGCAGTACGTTAATGAAACAGGTCAACTGGGCAGTGCGTTAATGAAACAGGTCAACTGGGCAGTGCGTTAATGAAACAGGTCAACTGGGCAGTGCGTTAATGAAACAGGTCAACTGGGCAGTATGTTCATGAAACAGGTCAACTGGGCAGTATGTTAATGAAACAGGTCAACTGGGCAGTATGTTAATGAAACAGGTCAACTGGGCAGTATGTTAATGAAACAGGTCAACTGGGCAGTACGTTAATGAAACAGGTCAACTGGGCAGTACGTTAATGAAACAGGTCAACTGGGCAGTACGTTAATGAAACAGGTCAACTGGGCAGTACGTTAATGAAACAGGTCAACTGGGCAGTACGTTAATGAAATAGTTACCAATAGAAGGTAAACTTCTGGGGTGGCAGGGTAGCCTAGTGGTTAGAGCGTTGGACTAGTAACCGAAAGGTTGCAAGTTCAAATCCCTGAGCTGACAAGGTATTGACCGTCATTGAAAAGAAGAATGTGTTCTTAACTGACTTGCCTCGTTAAATAAAGGTTTAAACAAAAAAAAAGAAGAATGTATCATAACCAGCCAAAATGAAGGAACCAAGCTGGTCAATAGAACAGGCTGAAATGGAAAATGATGATGGAGAGTTAAAAAAGAACCGTTCCTAATTGCACCCTTTTTCCATAGGCCTCTGGTTAAAAGTAGTGCACCAAATATTGAATAAGGTTCCATTTGGGATACAATTTTTAAAGGCTTTTTAGATTTTCTCCCCTAATTTGCCACACTTTTGAATACTATGAGAATGTTGTGGAAGGTGTGGGGGGTGGAGGAGGCAGTGGTGGAAAAAATATCACACTGTCATACTTGATTAAAAGTAAAGATACCTTAATAGAAAATTACTCAAGTGAAAGTCATTCAGTCAAATATTGCACTACTTGTGTATAAAAGTAATTTAAAGTAAATTAATTGTTTTTAATATACTTAAGTATCAAAATAAAAAGTATAAATCATTTAACACTCCTTATATTAAGTGAACCAGAGAAACTATTTTCTTGTTTTTTAAAAACTTATTTAATGGAAAGCTAGAGGCACACTTCAACACTCATTTACAACCGAAGCATTTGTGTTTAGTGAGTCTGCCAGATCAGAGGCAGTAGAGATGGCCAGGGATGTTCTCTGTTTAGTGAGTCTGCCAGATCAGAGGCAGTAGAGATGGCCAGGGATGTTCTCTGTTTAGTGAGTCCTCCAGATCAGAGGCAGTAGAGATGGCCAGGGATGTTCTCTGTTTAGTGAGTCCTCCAGATCAGAGGCAGTAGAGATGGCCAGGGATGTTCTCTGTTTAGTGAGTCTGCCAGATCAGAGGCAGTAGAGATGGCCAGGGATGTTCTCTGTTTAGTGAGTCCTCCAGATCAGAGGCAGTAGAGATGGCCAGGGATGTTCTCTGTTTAGTGAGTCCTCCAGATCAGAGGCAGTAGAGATGGCCAGGGATGTTCTCTGTTTAGTGAGTCTGCCAGATCAGAGGCAGTAGAGATGGCCAGGGATGTTCTCTGTTTAGTGAGTCCTCCAGATCAGAGGCAGTAGAGATGGCCAGGGATGTTCTCGGTTTAGTGAGTCCTCCAGATCAGAGGCAGTAGTGATGACCAGGGATGTTCTCTTGATAAGTGCGTGCATTTGAGCATTTTCCTGCCCTTCAAAATGTAACTAGTACTTTTGGATGTCAGGGAAAATGTACGGAGTAAAAAGTACATCATTTTCTTTAGGAATGTAGTGATGTAAACGTTGTCCAAAATATAAATAGTAAAGTAATGTAACAAAAATCTACTTAAGTAGTACTTTATAGTGTTTTTACTTTAAGTATTTTACACCGCTGGGAGGAGAGCCTGGCTTTGGACGGGTGCTCCTTTTATAAAGGCCAAAGAACAAAACAGGAAACCATCCTCTTGTTTTGGCTCGTGGAGCTACAAGTGTTTGGAATTCCGAAGAGGTGAATTCACATGTTATTTTCATGTCTGCGCTCAGATTAGAGTATGCATACAGAGATTGACACACACACACACACACACGCACGCACAGACTCACGCACATCACACACACACACACGCACACACACACGCACAGACTCACGCACATCACACACACACACGCACACACGCAAACACACGCACACACACACACACACACACACACGCACAGACTCACGCACATCACACACACACACGCACACACGCAAACACACGCACACACACACACACACGCACACACACGCACACACACGCACACACACACACACACACACACACACACACACACACACACACACACACACAAACAGTGGCACTGTGGAATGTCTGGCATTCCTCGATAAGCAGAGACACGAAGAGCGCGAAGCCCCCCGCGGGGATGTTGTGAGCAGAGAGCGCTGAATAGACAAAATAAGAGACCTGATCTGCTGAGAAGTTCTGGTGACCTTGAATCAATATGTACTCTTATTCTATAGAGGGCCAAGCCATCGTAGCCACGTTGACCCTTATACTACTTTTGATTTAGGCTAACCGCACCATCATGCGTCATGACGATATTTCAAAAACGTTCTGTAAACTTTACACGCAGTTCATCTTGTCTTCGTTTCGGTGATTATCTAATATCTTTGTTGTTTATTGTGTTTTTTGTTGTTGTAGGGAAACAGAATGTGAAGAGCATTCTTCATCTTGTCTTCGTTTCGGTGATTATCCAATATCTTTGTTGTAGGGAAACAGAATGTGAAGAGCATTCTTAAGACCGTGGAAAGGTGTTATCAGTAAAAACAGACACTGTTGGTTTGATAAGATGGATATGGACGGGTCATCTTATTGTTTGGAAAGTGATTGTGAAGTGCATTCGGTTGTTGTTGCTGATCTCTTGGAGATGATGTTTGTGTGTTTATTTAGCTGTAGAGTAGCTGACACTCGGTTAATCATGGACTCTTTAATACACATTTGGAAAGGGATCGTGTTGTGCATTTCGGACGTCGTGTGTTTTGTTTATGTCTAGGCTGTTAATCATGGACTCTTTAGTATACAGTCTACAGTTTACATCCTCACTATACACTATAAAGTAAACAAACAACGACTAAAAAGGCCATCCACACAAAGGACGATAACTATAAAGATTCAAATTCAAATTTGAAAAAGGTTATAATTCAAGTGAACAGGAGTGTTCACACTACAGTGATAACTACAAAAAGAAACAATAACGAGAGCTGTCGTTTAGGTCACTTTCAGAGGTTTGTTTCCCCTTGTCCCTCAAACAATCAAAAACTATTTAAGCGGTCTTGGTTCTAGTTGCAGGAGGCTGCTCGGAGTGGAGAGGAGCCAGAGATCACGGTAAGTTTGCCTGAATAACTGGGCATGTGTGTTACGGTTTTCTTCTATCTCCTCCTCTGACGAAGAGGTGTAGCAAGGATCGGACCAAAATGCAGTGTGGTAATTTTCATACATGTTTAATGATGATGATGAAAAACGAACAATACAAAAACAACAAACTGAACGTGAAAGCCTATACAGCCTATCTGGTGACAACTAACACAGAGACAGGAACAATCACCCACGAAACACTCAAAGAATATGGCTGCCTAAATATGGTTCCCAATCAGAGACAACGATAAACACCTGCCTCTGATTGAGAACCACTCCAGACAGCCATAGACTATGCTAGATAACCCCACTAAGCCACAAACCCAATACCTAACAAAACCCCAAGACAAAACACACCACAATAAACCCATGTCACACCCTGGCCTGACCAAAATAATAAAGAAAACACAAAACACTAAGACCAGGGCGTGACAATGTGTGGACATATTGATGGCCACGTAAATTGTAAAGGACGACTTGGGAGAGTGATGATCCACAACAAACAGGGCATTTAGAAGGCCATATTTTCCAATGGTAGGCCTATCCGTTAACGTCGATACATCCTGCTAAAATAAACACGATAGGACTAGCCTGCTAATGTGCCTTTCTGAACCTTGAAAACTGTGGAGGAAATACACATTGCTGATCCAAAGGGTTGACTAATCAGTCCTACGAGGAAACAGTGTGACACCTAATCTACTCTGTCGCTGTGGAGGGGAACAACCTCTGTGGATGACTTCCAATCTGGCTGTATCCCAAATGGCACCATATTCCCTAGGTAGTGCACTACTTCTGACCAGGGCTTATATTACTCTAGTCAAAAGTTGTGCAGTATGTAGGGAATAGGGTGCTGTATGGGACAGCACCAGTTTCTACGTGATTTTGATCCTGGACTGGACTGGATAATAATGCATGATGTTAGTGCATTTTAATGTTTCCTATCATTGTGTACAGGAATTCTGTTACTTGGAACGAATGCAGCACTTTCAAGGACATGTCCAGGGAAGAAAAGGGTATGGGTACCAATTAGCACCCTATGACCAACATAGTGCACTACGTTTGACCAGGGTCCATACTATGTAGGGAATAGGGTGTCATTTAGGACCACTCATATGTAAAATCCATGCATGCATGACTGTAAATTGCTTTGGATAAAAGTGTCTGCTAAATGGCATATATAATTATTATTATATTATTTGGGATGCATACCAGGTTTGACCTGTAATTGAAACATATATATATATTTTTTTAATTATTTATTTTTGTCCAAGGCATCATCCAAGTAATTGATTTTCTTCTCCCTTGGTTTTGAACTTTTTTGATAAATGTGTTTTTAATCCAGCTACTTGGCATGGTTGCATTTGTTTTAAGAAATTCTGAGGAATTATCTAGAGAGTTTTTTTTTTTTTAAAGATGATCCATCGAATATGATGCATTGCAAGTCTTGGTTACACGTGATACACATTTTCACAATTAATATACACATGAGGGTTGCATTATGGTGTAATACCTGTGTAACAACAATGTAATAGCATCAAAGAAAATTCTGAGACTGGAACTAAAAGAGCGGGTGGGGTGGGGGGCGCACGAAAACCAAACCTCTCTCTTCTTACACTGATTGGTGTCTGCTTGTTTATGTATGGATGTTGTCACTCCAGTTCAATAGCATTGACCCTTGACCCCTGACAAGTACTTCCAGGTGGGGGCTCTCCCGTCACACCCTCCTCCCTCTCTCTGTCTTTCTCACACACACACACACACACACACACACACACACACACACACACACACACACACACACACACACACACACACACACACACACACACACATACATACATACACAACTCCTGCAGTCTCACACCACGCCACGGCTGCGTCCAAAATGGTAACCTATTCCCTATCTAGTGCACTCATTTTGACAAGTGCCCTACTATGGGTAGAGTCCTTGTATGGGTTAAGCCCTAGTATGGGTAGCGACCTAGTATGGGTAGCGACCTAGTATGGGTAGAGGGTAAAGTCCTAGGGTGGGTAGAGGGTAAAGCCCTAGTGTGGGTAGAGTCTTAGTGTGGGTAGAGGGTAAAGCCCTAGTGTGGGGAAAGTCCTAGTATGGGTAGCAGCCTAGAGTGGTTAAAGTCCTAGTGTGGGTAGAGTCCTAGTGTGGGTAGAGTCCTAGTCTGGGTAGAGTCCTAGTGTGGGTAAAGTCCTAGTATGGGTAGAGTCCTAGTGTGGTTAAAGTCCTAGTGTGGGTAGAGTCTTAGTGTGGGTCTAGTCCTAGTGTGGGTAGAGTCCTAGTATGGGTAGAGTCCTAGTATGGGTAGAGTCCTAGTGTGGGTAGAGTCCTAGTGTGGGTAGAGTCCTAGTGTGATTAAAGTCTTAGTGTGGGTAAAGTCCTGGTATGGGTAGAGTCCTAGTGTGGGTAGAGTCCCTAGTATGGGTAGAGTCCTAGTATGGGTAGAGTACTAGTGTGGGTATAGTCCTAGTGTGGGTATAGTCCTAGTGTGGGTAGAGTCCTAGTGTGGGTAGAGTCCTAGCGTGGGTAGAGTCCTAGCGTGGGTAGAGTCCTGGTATGGGTAGAGTCCTGGTGTGGGTAAAGTCCTAGTGTGGGTAGAGTCCTAGTGTGGGTAGAGTCCTAGTGTGGGTAGAGTCCTAGTGTGGGTAGAGTCCTGGTGTGGGTAGAGTCCTAGTGTGGGTAGAGTCCTAGTGTGGGTAGAGCCCTAGTGTGGGTAAAGTCCTAGTGTGGGTAAAGTCCTAGTGTGGGTAAAGTCCTAGTGTGGGTAGAGTCCTAGTGTGGGTAGAGTCTTAGTGTGGGTAGAGTCATAGTGTGGGTAGAGTCATAGTGTGTGTCTAGTCCTAGTGTGGGTAGAGTCCTAGTATGGGTAGAGTCCTAGTATGGGTAGAGTCCTAGTGTGGGTAGAGTCCTAGTGTGGGTCGAGTCCTAGTGTGGGTAGAGTCCTAGTGTGGGTAGAGTCCTAGTGTGGGTAGAGTCTTAGTGTGGGTAGAGTCATAGTGTGGGTAGAGTCATAGTGTGTGTCTAGTCCTAGTGTGGGTAGAGTCCTAGTATGGGTAGAGTCCTAGTATGGGTAGAGTCCTAGTGTGGGTAGAGTCCTAGTGTGGGTCGAGTCCTAGTGTGGGTAGAGTCCTAGTGTGGGTTGAGTCCTAGTGTGGGTAGAGTCCTAGTGTGATTAAAGTCCTAGTGTGGGTAAAGTCCTGGTATGGGTAGAGTCCTAGTGTGGGTAGAGTCCCTAGTATGGGTAGAGTCCTAGTATGGGTAGAGTCCTAGTGTGGGTAGAGTCCTAGTGTGGGTATAGTTCTAGTGTGGGTAGAGTCCTAGTGTGGGTAGAGTCCTAGTGTGGGTAGAGTCCTAGCGTGGGTAGAGTCCTAGCGTGGGTAGAGTCCTGGTATGGGTAGAGTCCTGGTGTGGGTAGAGCCCTAGTGTGGGTAGAGTCCTAGTGTGGGTAGAGTCCTGGTGTGGGTAGAGTCCTAGTGTGGGTAGAGTCCTAGTGTGGGTAGAGTCCTAGTGTGGGTAGAGCCCTAGTTTGGGTAAAGTCCTAGTGTGGGTAAAGTCCTAGTGTGGGTAAAGTCCTAGTGTGGGTAGAGTCCTAGTGTGGGTAGAGTCTTAGTGTGGGTAGAGTCCTAGTGTTGGTAGAGTCCTAGTGTGGGTCTAGTCCTAGTGTGGGTAGAGTCCTAGTATGGGTAGAGTCCTAGTATGGGTAGAGTCCTAGTGTGGGTAGAGTCTTAGTGTGGGTCGAGTCCTAGTGTGGGTAGAGTCCTAGTGTGGGTAGAGTCCTAGTGTGGGTAGAGTCCTAGTGTGATTAAAGTCCTAGTGTGGGTAGAGTCCTAGTGTGGGTAGAGTCTTAGTGTGGGTAGAGTCCTAGTGTGGGTAGAGTCTTAGTGTGGGTAGAGTCCTAGTGTGGGTAAAGTCCTAGTGTGGGTAAAGTCCTAGTGTGGGTAGAGTCCTAGTGTGGGTAGAGTCCTAGTGTGGGTAGATTCCTAGTGTGGGTTCTGGTCAGAAGTAGAGCGCCACGTAGGGATAGGCTGCCATTCTGACCAGAAATCAAATGATGATCTGATCAGCCAAACATGCACTGTGTGGTGAGCCATATGCCATAAGAAGTCTGGAAAATGGAGGTTCTCAAATGTATGACTGTAGTTTTAAAAAGAGAGAGGTAAAAGAAAGAGAGAGAGAGCGAGAAAAAGAGTGAGAAAGAAGAAGAACATAGCAAACCATTTTGAGAAACCTTAGGACATTGTTCCCAGAAGAACAGGAATGTACACGTAACTACATCTCTGAGACTCTAGTTACATTTAAATGAGTTCTGATTGTGATATTTTGCGCTCACGGCAATGGTATACTAACGTTTCAATATCCTGTTGACATTAAACGTGCTTTGACCAAATAAAACATTTGGTTTTGATTTCAAGGAAATTTAAATGTGTCAATCAGGATTATTGCTATTGTGTTTCATGGCATAAAACATATGAGAGGCTATGAAGAAACTACAATCTCACTGCTTATAACCACTAGTTATAGCCATATAAACTGAACTACCACTAGTTATAGCCATATAAACTGAACTACCACTAGTTATAGCCATATAAACTGAACTACCACTAATTATAGCCATATAAACTGAACTAACACTAGTTATAGCCATATAAACTGAACTACCACTAGTTATAGCCATATAAACTGAAACTACCACTAGTTATAGCCATATAAACTGAACTAACACTAGTTATAGCCATATAAACTGAAACTACCACTAGTTATAGCCATATAAACTGAAACTACCACTAGTTATAGCCATATAAACTGAACTGACACTAGTTATAGCCATATAAACTGAACTAACACTAGTTATAGCCATATAAACTGAACTACCACTAGTTATAGCCATATAAACTGAAACTACCACTAGTTATAGCCATATAAACTGCACTACCACCAGTTATAGCCATATAAACTGAACTAACACTAGTTATAGCCATATAAACTGAAACTACCACTAGTTATAGCCATATAAACTGAAGTAACAATAGTTATAGCCATATAAACTGAAACTACCACTAGTTATAGCCATATAAACTGAAACTACCACTAGTTATAGCCATATAAACTGAACTAACACTAGTTATAGCCATATAAACTGAAACTACCACTAGTTATAGCCATATAAACTGAACTACCACTAGTTATAGCCATATAAACTGAACTGCCACTAGTTATAGCCATATAAACTGCACTACCACTAGTTATAGCCATATAAACTGAACTACCACTAGTTATAGCCATATAAACTGAACTACCACTAGTTATAGCCATATAAACTGAAACTACCACTAGTTATAGCCATATAAACTGCACTACCACTAGTTATAGCCATATAAACTGAACTAACACTAGTTATAGCCATATAAACTGAAACTACCACTAGTCATAGCCATATAAACTGAACTAACAATAGTTATAGCCATATAAACTGAAACTACCACTAGTTATAGCCATATAAACTGAAACTACCACTAGTTATAGCCATATAAACTGAACAAACACTAGTTATAGCCATATAAACTGAACTGCCACTAGTTATAGCCATATAAACTGCACTACCACTAGTTATAGCCATATAAACTGAACTACCACTAGTTATAGCCATATAAACTGAACTACCACTAGTTATAGCCATATAAACTGAACTAACACTAATTATAGCCATATAAGCTGAACTACCACTAGTTATAGCCATATAAACTGAACTACCACTAGTTATAGCCATATAAACTGTACTACCACTAGTTATAGCCATATAAACTGAACTACCACTAGTTATAGCCATATAAACTGAACTACCACTAGTTATAGCCATATAAACTGAAACTACCACTAGTTATAGCCATATAAACTGAACTACCACTAGTTATAGCCATATAAACTGAACTACCACTAGTTATAGCCATATAAACTGAACTACCACTAGTTATAGCCATATAAACTGTACTACCACTAGTTATAGCCATATAAACTGAACTACCACTAGTTATAGCCATATAAACTGAACTACCACTAGTTATAGCCATATAAACTGAACTACCACTAGTTATAGCCATATAAACTGAACTACCACTAGTTATAGCCATATAAACTGAACTACCACTAGTTATAGCCATATAAACTGAACTGACACTAGTTATAGCCATATAAACTGAACTACCACTAGTTATAGCCATATAAACTGAACTACCACTAGTTATAGCCATATAAACTGAAACTACCACTAGTTATAGCCATATAAACTGAAGTAACAATAGTTATAGCCATATAAACTGAAACTACCACTAGTTATAGCCATATAAACTGAAACTACCACTAGTTATAGCCATATAAACTGAACTAACACTAGTTATAGCCATATAAACTGAAACTACCACTAGTTATAGCCATATAAACTGAACTACCACTAGTTATAGCCATATAAACTGAACTGCCACTAGTTATAGCCATATAAACTGCACTACCACTAGTTATAGCCATATAAACTGAACTACCACTAGTTATAGCCATATAAACTGAACTACCACTAGTTATAGCCATATAAACTGAAACTACCACTAGTTATAGCCATATAAACTGCACTACCACTAGTTATAGCCATATAAACTGAACTAACACTAGTTATAGCCATATAAACTGAAACTACCACTAGTCATAGCCATATAAACTGAACTAACAATAGTTATAGCCATATAAACTGAAACTACCACTAGTTATAGCCATATAAACTGAAACTACCACTAGTTATAACCATATAAACTGAACAAACACTAGTTATAGCCATATAAACTGAACTGCCACTAGTTATAGCCATATAAACTGCACTACCACTAGTTATAGCCATATAAACTGAACTACCACTAGTTATAGCCATATAAACTGAACTACCACTAGTTATAGCCATATAAACTGAACTAACACTAATTATAGCCATATAAGCTGAACTACCACTAGTTATAGCCATATAAACTGAACTACCACTAGTTATAGCCATATAAACTGTACTACCACTAGTTATAGCCATATAAACTGAACTACCACTAGTTATAGCCATATAAACTGAACTACCACTAGTTATAGCCATATAAACTGAACTACCACTAGTTATAGCCATATAAACTGAACTACCACTAGTTATAGCCATATAAACTGAACTGACACTAGTTATAGCCATATAAACTGAACTACCACTAGTTATAGCCATATAAACTGAACTACCACTAGTTATAGCCATATAAACTGAAACTACCACTAGTTATAGCCATATAAACTGCACTACCACTAGTTATAGCCATATAAACTGAACTACCACTAGTTATAGCCATATAAACTGAAACTACCACTAGTTATAGCCATATAAACTGAACTACCACTAGTTATAGCCATATAAACTGAACTACCACTAGTTATAGCCATATAAACTGAACTACCACTAGTTATAGCCATATAAACTGTACTACCACTAGTTATAGCCATATAAACTGAACTACCACTAGTTATAGCCATATAAACTGAACTACCACTAGTTATAGCCATATAAACTGAACTACCACTAGTTATAGCCATATAAACTGAACTACCACTAGTTATAGCCATATAAACTGAACTACCACTAGTTATAGCCATATAAACTGAACTGACACTAGTTATAGCCATATAAACTGAACTACCACTAGTTATAGCCATATAAACTGAACTACCACTAGTTATAGCCATATAAACTGAAACTACCACTAGTTATAGCCATATAAACTGCACTACCACTAGTTATAGCCATATAAACTGAACTACCACTAGTTATAGCCATATAAACTGAAACTACCACTAGTTATAGCCATATAAACTGAACTACCACTAGTTATAGCCATATAAACTGAACTACCACTAGTTATAGCCATATAAACTGAACTACCACTAGTTATAGCCATATAAACTGTACTACCACTAGTTATAGCCATATAAACTGAACTACCACTAGTTATAGCCATATAAACTGAACTACCACTAGTTATAGCCATATAAACTGAACTACCACTAGTTATAGCCATATAAACTGAACTACCACTAGTTATAGCCATATAAACTGATCTGACACTAGTTATAGCCATATAAACTGAACTACTACTAGTTATAGCCATATAAACTGAACTACCACTAGTTATAGCCATATAAACTTAACTACCACTAGTTATAGCCATATAAACTGAACTACCACTAGTTATAGCCATATAAACTGAACTACCACTAGTTATAGCCATATAAACTGAACTACCACTAGTTATAGCCATATAAACTGAAACTACCACTAGTTATAGCCATATAAACTGAACTAACACTAGTTATAGCCATATAAACTGAAACTACCACTAGTTATAGCCATATAAACTGAAACTACCACTAGTTATAGCCATATAAACTGAACTGACACTAGTTATAGCCATATAAACTGAACTAACACTAGTTATAGCCATATAAACTGAACTACCACTAGTTATAGCCATATAAACTGAAACTACCACTAGTTATAGCCATATAAACTGCACTACCACTAGTTATAGCCATATAAACTGAACTACCACTAGTTATAGCCATATAAACTGAACTACCACTAGTTATAGCCATATAAACTGAACTAACACTAATTATAGCCATATAAGCTGAACTACCACTAGTTATAGCCATATAAACTGAACTACCACTAGTTATAGCCATATAAACTGTACTACCACTAGTTATAGCCATATAAACTGAACTACCACTAGTTATAGCCATATAAACTGAACTACCACTAGTTATAGCCATATAAACTGAACTACCACTAGTTATAGCCATATAAACTGAACTACCACTAGTTATAGCCATATAAACTGAACTGACACTAGTTATAGCCATATAAACTGAACTACCACTAGTTATAGCCATATAAACTGAACTACCACTAGTTATAGCCATATAAACTGAAACTACCACTAGTTATAGCCATATAAACTGCACTACCACTAGTTATAGCCATATAAACTGAACTGACACTAGTTATAGCCATATAAACTGAACTACCACTAGTTATAGCCATATAAACTGAACTACCACTAGTTATAGCCATATAAACTGAAACTACCACTAGTTATAGCCATATAAACTGCACTACCACTAGTTATAGCCATATAAACTGAACTACCACTAGTTATAGCCATATACACTGAACTACCACTAGTTATAGCCATATAAACTGAACTACCACTAGTTATAGCCATATAAACTGAACTACCACTAGTTATAGCCATATAAACTGAACTACCACTAGTTATAGCCATATAAACTGTACTACCACTAGTTATAGCCATATAAACTGAACTACCACTAGTTATAGCCATATAAACTGAACTACCACTAGTTATAGCCATATAAACTGAACTACCACTAGTTATAGCCATATAAACTGAACTGACACTAGTTATAGCCATATAAACTGAACTACCACTAGTTATAGCCATATAAACTGAACTACCACTAGTTATAGCCATATAAACTGAACTACCACTAGTTATAGCCATATAAACTGAACTACCACTAGTTATAGCCATATAAACTGAATTAACAATAGTTATAGCCATATAAACTGAAACTACCACTAGTTATAGCCATATAAACTGAAACTACCACTAGTTATAGCCATATAAACTGAACTAACACTAGTTATAGCCATATAAACTGAAACTACCACTAGTTATAGCCATATAAACTGAATTAACAATAGTTATAGCCATATAAACTGAACTACCACTAGTTATAGCCATATAAACTGAACTACCACTAGTTATAGCCATATAAACTGAACTGACACTAGTTATAGCCATATAAACTGAACTACCACTAGTTATAGCCATATAAACTGAACTACCACTAGTTATAGCCATATAAACTGAAACTACCACTAGTTATAGCCATATAAACTGCACTTCCACTAGTTATAGCCATATAAACTGAACTGACACTAGTTATAGCCATATAAACTGAACTACCACTAGTTATAGCCATATAAACTGAACTACCACTAGTTATAGCCATATAAACTGAAACTACCACTAGTTATAGCCATATAAACTGCACTACCACTAGTTATAGCCATATAAACTGAACTACCACTAGTTATAGCCATATAAACTGAACTACCACTAGTTATAGCCATATAAACTGAACTACCACTAGTTATAGCCATATAAACTGAACTACCACTAGTTATAGCCATATAAACTGAACTACCACTAGTTATAGCCATATAAACTGAACTACCACTAGTTATAGCCATATAAACTGTACTACCACTAGTTATAGCCATATAAACTGAACTACCACTAGTTATAGCCATATAAACTGAACTACCACTAGTTATAGCCATATAAACTGAACTACCACTAGTTATAGCCATATAAACTGAACTGACACTAGTTATAGCCATATAAACTGAACTACCACTAGTTATAGCCATATAAACTGAACTACCACTAGTTATAGCCATATAAACTGAACTACCACTAGTTATAGCCATATAAACTGAACTACCACTAGTTATAGCCATATAAACTGAATTAACAATAGTTATAGCCATATAAACTGAAACTACCACTAGTTATAGCCATATAAACTGAAACTACCACTAGTTATAGCCATATAAACTGAACTAACACTAGTTATAGCCATATAAACTGAAACTACCACTAGTTATAGCCATATAAACTGAATTAACAATAGTTATAGCCATATAAACTGAAACTACCACTAGTTATAGCCATATAAACTGAATTAACAATAGTTATAGCCATATAAACTGAAACTACCACTAGTTATAGCCATATAAACTGAATTAACAATAGTTATAGCCATATAAACTGAAACTACCACTAGTTATAGCCATATAAACTGAAACTACCACTAGTTATAGCCATATAAACTGAACTAACACTAGTTATAGCCATATAAACTGAAACTACCACTAGTTATAGCCATATAAACTGAACTACCACTAGTTATAGCCATATAAACTGAACTGCCACTAGTTATAGCCATATAAACTGAACTGACACTAGTTATAGCCATATAAACTGAACTAACACTAGTTATAGCCATATAAACTGAACTACCACTAGTTATAGCCATATAAACTGAAACTACCACTAGTTATAGCCATATAAACTGCACTACCACTAGTTATAGCCATATAAACTGAACTAACACTAGTTATAGCCATATAAACTGAAACTACCACTAGTTATAGCCATATAAACTGAAGTAACAATAGTTATAGCCATATAAACTGAAACTACCACTAGTTATAGCCATATAAACTGAAACTACCACTAGTTATAGCCATATAAACTGAACTAACACTAGTTATAGCCATATAAACTGAAACTACCACTAGTTATAGCCATATAAACTGAACTACCACTAGTTATAGCCATATAAACTGAACTGCCACTAGTTATAGCCATATAAACTGCACTACCACTAGTTATAGCCATATAAACTGAACTACCACTAGTTATAGCGATATAAACTGAACTACCACTAGTTATGGCCATATAAACTGAAACTACCACTAGTTATAGCCATATAAACTGCACTACCACTAGTTATAGCCATATAAACTGAACTAACACTAGTTATAGCCATATAAACTGAAACTACCACTAGTTATAGCCATATAAACTGAACTAACAATAGTTATAGCCATATAAACTGAAACTACCACTAGTTATAGCCATATAAACTGAAACTACCACTAGTTATAGCCATATAAACTGAACTAACACTAGTTATAGCCATATAAACTGAAACTACCACTAGTTATAGCATTATAAACTGAACTACCACTAGTTATAGCCATATAAACTGAACTGCCACTAGTTATAGCCATATAAACTGCACTACCACTAGTTATAGCCATATAAACTGAACTACCACTAGTTATAGCCATATAAACTGAACTACCACTAGTTATAGCCATATAAACTGAACTAACACTAATTATAGCCATATAAGCTGAACTACCACTAGTTATAGCCATATAAACTGAACTACCACTAGTTATAGCCATATAAACTGAACTACCACTAGTTATAGCCATATAAACTGTACTACCACTAGTTGTAGCCATATAAACTGAACTACCACTAGTTATAGCCATATAAACTGAACTACCACTAGTTATAGCCATATAAACTGAACTACCACTAGTTATAGCCATATAAACTGAACTACCACTAGTTATAGCCATATAAACTGAACTGACACTAGTTATAGCCATATAAACTGAACTACCACTAGTTATAGCCATATAAACTGAACTACCACTAGTTATAGCCATATAAACTGAAACTACCATTAGTTATAGCCATATAAACTGCACTACCACTAGTTATAGCCATATAAACTGAACTACCACTAGTTATAGCCATATAAACTGAAACTACCATTAGTTATAGCCATATAAACTGCACTACCACTAGTTATAGCCATATAAACTGAACTACCACTAGTTATAGCCATATAAACTGAACTAACACTAATTATAGCCATATAAGCTGAACTACCACTAGTTATAGCCATATAAACTGAACTACCACTATTTATAGCCATATAAACTGAACTACCACTAGTTATAGCCATATAAACTGAACTACCACTAGTTATAGCCATATAAACTGAACTGACACTAGTTATAGCCATATAAACTGAACTACCACTAGTTATAGCCATATAAACTGAACTACCACTAGTTATAGCCATATAAACTGAAACTACCACTAGTTATAGCCATATAAACTGCACTACCACTAGTTATAGCCATATAAACTGCACTACCACTAGTTATAGCCATATAAACTGAACTACCACTAGTTATAGCCATATAAACTGAACTAACACTAATTATAGCCATATAAACTGAACTACCACTAGTTATAGCCATATAAACTGAACTACCACTAGTTATAGCCATATAAACTGAACTAACACTAATTATAGCCATATAAGCTGAACTACCACTAGTTATAGCCATATAAACTGAACTACCACTAGTTATAGCCATATAAACTGAACTACCACTAGTTATAGCCATATAAACTGTACTACCACTAGTTGTAGCCATATAAACTGAACTACCACTAGTTATAGCCATATAAACTGAACTACCACTAGTTATAGCCATATAAACTGAACTACCACTAGTTATAGCCATATAAACTGAACTACCACTAGTTATAGCCATATAAACTGAACTGACACTAGTTATAGCCATATAAACTGAACTACCACTAGTTATAGCCATATAAACTGAACTACCACTAGTTATAGCCATATAAACTGAAACTACCATTAGTTATAGCCATATAAACTGCACTACCACTAGTTATAGCCATATAAACTGAACTACCACTAGTTATAGCCATATAAACTGAAACTACCATTAGTTATAGCCATATAAACTGCACTACCACTAGTTATAGCCATATAAACTGAACTACCACTAGTTATAGCCATATAAACTGAACTAACACTAATTATAGCCATATAAGCTGAACTACCACTAGTTATAGCCATATAAACTGAACTACCACTATTTATAGCCATATAAACTGAACTACCACTAGTTATAGCCATATAAACTGAACTACCACTAGTTATAGCCATATAAACTGAACTGACACTAGTTATAGCCATATAAACTGAACTACCACTAGTTATAGCCATATAAACTGAACTACCACTAGTTATAGCCATATAAACTGAAACTACCACTAGTTATAGCCATATAAACTGCACTACCACTAGTTATAGCCATATAAACTGAACTACCACTAGTTATAGCCATATAAACTGAACTAACACTAATTATAGCCATATAAGCTGAACTACCACTAGTTATAGCCATATAAACTGAACTACCACTAGTTATAGCCATATAAACTGAACTACCACTAGTTATAGCCATATAAACTGAACTACCATTAGTTATAGCCATATAAACTGTACCACCACTAGTTATAGCCATATAAACTGAACTACCACTAGTTATAGCCATATAAACTGTACTACCACTAGTTATAGCCATATAAACTGAACTACCACTAGTTATAGCCATATAAACTGAACTACCACTAGTTATAGCCATATAAACTGAACTACCACTAGTTATAGCCATATAAACTGAACTGACACTAGTTATAGCCATATAAACTGAACTACCACTAGTTATAGCCATATAAACTGAACTGACACTAGTTATAGCCATATAAACTGAACTACCACTAGTTATAGCCATATAAACTGAACTACCACTAGTTGTAGCCATATAAACTGAAACTACCACTAGTTATAGCCATATAAACTGCACTACCACTAGTTATAGCCATATAAACTGAACTAACACTAGTTATAGCCATATAAACTGAAACTACCACTAGTTATAGCCATATAAACTGAACTAACAATAGTTATAGCAATATAAACTGAAACTACCACTAGTTATAGCCATATAAACTGAAACTACCACTAGTTATAGCCATATAAACTGCACTACCACTAGTTATAGCCATATAAACTGAACTACCACTAGTTATAGCCATATAAACTGAACTACCACTAGTTATAGCCATATAAACTGAACTACCACTAGTTATAGCCATATAAACTGAACTACCACTAGTTATAGCCATATAAACTGAAACTACCACTAGGTATAGCCATATAAACTGAAACTACCACTAGTTATAGCCATATAAACTGAACTCCCACTAATTATAGCCATACAAACTGAACTACCACTAGTTATAGCCATATAAACTGAAACTACCACTAGTTATAGCCATATAAACTGAACTACCACTAATTATAGCCATACAAACTGAACTACCACTAGTTATAGCCATATAAACTGAACTACCACTAGTTATAGCCATATAAACTGAACTACCACTAGTTATAGCCATATAAACTGAACTGACACTAGTTATAGCCATATAAACTGAACTACCACTAGTTATAGCCATATAAACTGAACTACCAGTAGTTATAGCCATATAAACTGCACTACCACTAGTTATAGCCATATAAACTGAACTACCACTAGTTATAGCCATATAAACTGCACTACCACTAGTTATAGCCATATAAACTGCACTACCACTAGTTATAGCCATATAAACTGAACTACCACTAGTTATAGCCATATAAACTGAACTACCCCTAGTTATAGCCATATAAACTGAAACTACCACTAGTTATAGCCATATAAACTGAAACTGCAATACTACTGCTTACAGACAGATAAGCTGAAACTACACTACCACTGCTTATAGCCAATTAAACTACACTACCACTGTTTACTGCCATTTAAGCACAGTTCACCTACATCTCATGGCTCCAAATATCATCAAGTTAGCATCAGCTGTCAAGCTGTTATTTTCCAAATCCCCTCCATGTGTTTGTGGAATGCAGGAGTGATGATGAGCTAGACTGTTACATCAGCGGAGAGAGCTGGAAACAAGTAATGAAGCCCTACTTCTGCACCTCTGAAATGATTGTGTGTGAACTCTGGGGTCACTGCTGAGAGGAGAAAACATGAATGCAAGGAATTCCTTATTCTAAAATCCTTAGCAGGTGCCCTCGAGGCACGCAGCTTACATACTGTACATGTAATCTCCCCTAGGAGGACCATGGCGCCGCTAGTATCACACAAGACCCTCCGGCTACTCTTAGTCATGTCTTTCTCTGTCTCCGTCTCTCTCTCTCTGTCTCTCTGTCCCTCTCTGTCCCCCGCCCTCTCTCTCTCTCTCTCTCTCTCTCTCTCTCTCTCTCTCTCTCTCTCTCTCTCTCTCTGTCCCTCTCTTTCTCTCTGTCTCTCTGTCCCTCTGTCCCTCTCTCTCTCTCTCTCTGTCCCTCTCTGTCCCTCTCTCTCTCTGTCTCTCTGTCCCTCTCTCTCTCTCTCTCTCTCTGTCCCTCTCTGTCCCTCTCTCTCTCTGTCTCTCTGTCCCTCTCTCTCTCTCTGTCCCTCTCTGTCCCTCTCTCTCTCTCTGTCTCTCTGTCCCTCTCTCTCTCTCTGTCCCTCTCTGTCCCTCTCTCTCTATCTGTCTCTCTGTCCCTCTCTGTCCCTCTCTCTCTTTCTGTCTCTCTGTCCCTCTCTGTCCCTCTCTCTCTCTCTCTCTGTCTCTCTGTCCCTCTCTGTCCCTCTCTCTCTCTCTGTCTCTCTGTCCCTCTCTCTCTCTCTGTCCCTCTCTGTCCCTCTCTCTCTCTCTGTCTCTCTGTCCCTCTCTCTCTCTCTCTCTCTGTCCCTCTCTGTCTCTCTCTCTCTCTGTCTCTCTGTCCCTCTCTCTCTCTCTGTCCCTCTGTCCCTCTCTCTCTCTCTGTCCCTCTCTGTCCCTCTCTCTCTCTCTGTCCCTCTCTGTCCCTCTCTCTCTCTCTGTCTCTCTGTCCCTCTCTGTCCCTCTCTGTCTCTCTGTCCCTCTCTGTCCATCTCTCTCTCTCTGTCTCTCTGTCCCTCTTTCTCTCGCTGTCCCTCTCTGTCCCTCTCTCTCTCTGTCCCTCTCTCTCTCTCTCTCTCTCTGTCCCTCTCTGTCTCTCTCTCTCTCTGTCTCTCTGTCCCTCTCTCTCTCTCTGTCCCTCTCTCTCTCTCTGTCTCTCTGTCCCTCTCTCTCTCTGTCTCTCTGTCCCCCTCTCTCTCTCTCTCTCTCTGTCCCTCTCTCTCTCTGTCCCTCTCTCTCTCTGTCTCTCTTTTGTAGTTACTGCAGTAAGTTTCTTGTGCCGTCGAGTGCGTCAAATGTTGAGCTGGGGCGTTAAAACAAGCTGAAGTGAGGACTTCCACTACATGGAGTTCACATGTTAAACAAAGCACCAAACGCCACATTCACCTTTAAACTCACCTTTACATTCACCTTTACATTCACCTTTAAACTCTAAGATTCCTTCAATGTGGAAACTAATTTCTCTAATTATTTACCCCTGCCGCATTGCAAAGATTCAGAGAGGACATCTTTAGAAACAGAAACTGGACCGTGTTTTAAGTATTTCAAATGTTTTTAAAGAGAAGATGACCATGTACTCTCATCCTCACAATAAAGTAATTCAAGAGAAACATGTTTTCCACTGCTACAGTAAGTTAGAGCACTGTGTTTTAAGGATAACTCAGAGGAGATCCCTGCCTGTCTTAAGAGTCTAGTGAAAACAACAAACTTGGCAACGTAGAAATGAAGTGGTGTGGAGACAGAGTTGGGCCAGACACAGCTGCTTGTTTCACTGTGTGGCACTGAGGGATGCCAGGTGGTGGCATCCTTCCTACTCAAGAAAAGCCAGCTGCACCCAGCCCAGTTAAAACCGCACCACCAGCCAGCTGCACCCAGCCCAGTGAAGGCCTCACCATCAGCCAGCTGCACCCAGCCCAGTGAAGGCCTCACCATCAGCCAGCTGCACCCAGCCCAGTGAAGACCTCACCATCAGCCAGCTGCACCCAGCCCAGTGAAGGCCTCACCATCAGCCAGCTGCACCCAGCCCAGTGAAGGCCTCACCATCAGCCAGCTGCACCCAGCTCAGTGAAGGCCTCACCATCAGCCAGCTGCACCCAGCCCAGTGAAGACCTCACCATCAGCCAGCTGCACCCAGCCCAGTGAAGACCTCACCATCAGCCAGCTGCACTCGGCCAAGAATCCTGTACTTATACACTCAGAACAACATCGGGTGTTAGTATTATTATCATTGTTACGGCTCTCGTTGTTATAAGGAAGAGTGGACCAAAGTGGAAATGGAAAGTGGTCATGATTTTTTTTTTTTTTTTAAACACTCAAACAAAATAACCAAAGTGAAAACGAAAGCGCACAGTTCCGCCAGGTACAGACACGAAACAGAAAACAAGACACAACAAAACCCAAAAGGAAAATGACAGTTGACATGTGATCCCCAATCAGAGACAACGAGAGACAGCTGCCTCTGATTGGGAACCACACACACGCGGACAAACACAAAGATACAGAAAACATAGACTTTCCCACCCGATTGACACCCTGACCTAACCAAACATAGAGAATAAAAAGGATCTCTAAGGTCAGGTTGTGACAACCAGAACATCACTGGGTGTAGTATTATTACCAGAACATCATTGGGTGTAGTATTATTACCAGGATATCACTGGGTGTAGTATTATTACCAGAACATCACTGGGTGTAGTATTATTACCAGAACATCACTGGGTGTAGTATTATTACCAGAACATCACTGGGTGTAGTATTATTACCAGAACATCACTGGGTGTAGTATTATTACCAGAACATCACTGGGTGTAGTATTATTACCAGGATATCACTGGGTGTAGTATTATTACCAGAACATCACTGGGTGTAGTATTATTACCAGAACATCACTGGGTGTAGTATTATTACCAGGATATCACTGGGTGTAGTATTATTACTAGGATATCAGCGGGTGTAGTATTATTACCAGAACATCACTGGGTGTAGTATTATTACCAGGATATCACTGGGTGTAGTATTATTACCAGGATATCAGCGGGTGTAGTATTATTACCAGAACATCACTGGGTGTAGTATTATTACCAGAACATCACTGGGTGTAGTATTATTACCAGGATATCAGCGGTTGTAGTATTACTACCAGGATATCAGCAGGTGTAGTATTATTACCAGAACATCACTGGGTGTAGTAGTATTACCAGGATATCACTGGGTGTAGTATTATTACCAGAACATCATTGGGTGTAGTAGTATTACCAGGATATCACTGGGTGTAGTAGTATTACCAGGATATCACTGGGTGTAGTATTATTACCAGAACATCACTGGGTGTAGTATTATTACCAGAACATCACCGGGTGTAGTATTATTACCAGGATATCACTGGGTGTAGTATTATTACCAGAACATCACTGGGTGTAGTATTATTACCAGAACATCACTGGGTGTAGTATTATTACCAGAACATCACTGGGTGTAGTATTATTACCAGAACATCACTGGGTGTAGTATTATTACCAGAACATCACTGGGTGTAGTATTATTACCAGGATATCACTGGGTGTAGTATTATTACCAGAACATCACTGGGTGTAGTATTATTACCAGAACATCACTGGGTGTAGTATTATTACCAGGATATCACTGGGTGTAGTATTATTACTAGGATATCAGCGGGTGTAGTATTATTACCAGAACATCACTGGGTGTAGTATTATTACCAGGATATCACTGGGTGTAGTATTATTACCAGGATATCAGCGGGTGTAGTATTATTACCAGAACATCACTGGGTGTAGTATTATTACCAGAACATCACTGGGTGTAGTATTATTACCAGGATATCAGCGGTTGTAGTATTACTACCAGGATATCAGCAGGTGTAGTATTATTACCAGAACATCACTGGGTGTAGTAGTATTACCAGGATATCACTGGGTGTAGTAGTATTACCAGGATATCACTGGGTGTAGTATTATTACCAGAACATCATTGGGTGTAGTAGTATTACCAGGATATCACTGGGTGTAGTAGTATTACCAGGATATCACTGGGTGTAGTATTATTACCAGAACATCACTGGGTGTAGTATTATTACCAGAACATCACCGGGTGTAGTATTATTACCAGGATATCACTGGGTGTAGTATTATTACCAGAACATCACTGGGTGTAGTATTATTACCAGAACATCACTGGGTGTAGTATTATTACCAGAACATCACTGGGTGTAGTATTATTACCAGGATATCACTGGGTGTAGTATTATTACTAGGATATCAGCGGGTGTAGTATTATTACCAGAACATCACTGGGTGTAGTATTATTACCAGGATATCACTGGGTGTAGTATTATTACCAGGATATCAGCGGGTGTAGTATTATTACCAGAACATCACTGGGTGTAGTATTATTACCAGAACATCACTGGGTGTAGTATTATTACCAGGATATCAGCGGTTGTAGTATTACTACCAGGATATCAGCAGGTGTAGTATTATTACCAGAACATCACTGGGTGTAGTAGTATTACCAGGATATCACTGGGTGTAGTAGTATTACCAGGATATCACTGGGTGTAGTATTATTACCAGAACATCACTGGGTGTAGTAGTATTACCAGGATATCACTGGGTGTAGTAGTATTACCAGGATATCACTGGGTGTAGTATTATTACCAGAACATCACTGGGTGTAGTAGTATTACCAGAACATCACTGGGTGTAGTATTATTACCAGGATATCAGCGGGTGTAGTATTATTACCAGAACATCACTGGGTGTAGTATTATTACCAGAACATCACTGGGTGTAGTATTATTACCAGAACATCACTGGGTGTAGTATTATTACCAGAACATCACTGGGTCCAGTATTATTACCAGGATATCAGCGGTTGTAGTATTATTACCAGAACATCACTTGGTGTAGTATTATTACCAGGATATCAGCGGTTGTAGTATTATTACCAGAACATCACTGTGTGTAGTATTATTACCAGAACATCACTGGGTCCAGTATTATTACCAGGATATCAGCGGGTGTAGTATTATTACCAGGATATCAGCGGGTGTAGTATTATTACCAGAACATCACTGGGTCCAGTATTATTACCAGGATATCAGCGGTTGTAGTATTACTACCAGGATATCAGCAGGTGTAGTATTATTACCAGGATATCAGCGGGTGTTAGTGTTATTTCGAGGACAGGCAATAGCAAGGGCTCTGTTATTCAATACCTCCCCCTCTAGCTATTAGTCAGAAGCAGCTTTAAACAAGTAGTTTAAGAGGAGAAAAAGGGTTTGTTCCAAATGGCTCCATTTGCCCTACATAGTGCACCCCTGTTGACCACAGCCCATAGGGTACTTGGGGTTCCATTTGGGACGTACCCAGGCTGATGGATGTCAGTCATCTTTACTCCCTCTGGGCATCATTGGCTGCTCCAGCTCCTCCTCCTCTCCTTCCCATCAGTGGACAGATTCCTGTGGTAAAAGGTAAAATGTGTCTGTCTGCGTGGTGGCCCGTGGGCAGGGTTGGGTAGGTTACTTACCAAATATTATCTGTTACAGTTACTAGTTTCCATGGCCGTAACCACATATGAGAACACTGATGTCCGGACCTTGATCATTTTCTATAATGATACAAAAATTATATACTGTAAAAATGATATTTTTTTGTGTTGAAGCTATCAATTCTTTGTGGGTAGCTAGCTAGCCAGTTAGCCCTATTGACTTACTGTGGATTTACCCATTCAGAGACTAAAGAAGATATATGAAACCATTTTACTTCATAACCATCAACTTGCTACAGAGCATTCGGAAAGTATTCAGACCCCTTTACTTTTTCCACATTTTGTTAGGTTACAGCTTTATAAAACATTTTGGGCCTCAACAATCGACAGAAAATACCCCATAATGACAAAGCAAAAACTAGTTTTTACACATTTTTGCAAATGTATACAAAATAAACCGTGGGGCGTGGGGCGACGCACAATTGGCCTAGCGTCGTCTGGGTTAGGGAGGGTTAGGCCGGTAGGGAAATCCTTGTCTCATCGCGCACTAGGGACTCCTGTGACGGGCCGGGCGCAGTGCACGCTAACCAAGGTTGCCAGGTGCACGGTGTTTCCTCCGACACATTGGTGCGGCTGGCTTCCGGGTTGGAGGCGCGCTGTGTTAAGAAGCAGTGCGGCTTGGTTGGGTTGTGTATCGGAGGACGCATGACTTTCAACCTTCGTCTCTCCCGAGCCCGTACGGGAGTTGTAGCGATGAGACAAGATAGTAGCTTCTAAAACAATTGGATAGAAATTGGGGAGAAAAAGGGGTAAAATCCCCCCCCCCCAAAAAAATAAAATCTGACCCTTTACTTTGTTGAAGCACCTTTGACAGCGATTTACAGCCTTGAGTCTTCTTTGGTATGACGCTACAAGGTCGGCACATCTGTATTTGTGGAGTTTCTCCCATCCTTCTCTGCAGATCTTCTCAAGCTCTGTCAGTTTGAATGGGGAGCGTCGCTGCACAGCTAGGTTCAAGTCCGGGCTATGGCTGGGCCACTCAAGGACATTCAGATTCTGGTCCCGAAGCCGTGTTGTCTTGGCTGTGTGCTTAGGGTCATTATCCTGCTGGAAGGTGAATCTTCACCCCAGTCTGAGGTCCTGAGCACTCTGGAGCAGGTTTTCACCAAGGATCTCTCTGTACTTTTCTCAGTTCATCTTTCCCTCGATCCTGACTAGTCTCCTAGCCCCTGCCGCAGAAAAACATCCCCACAGCATGATGCTAACACCACCATGCTTCACCGTAGGGATGGTGCCAGGTTTCCTCCAGACGTGACACTTTGCATTCAGGCCAAAGAGTTCAATTTTGGTTTCATCAGACCAGAGAATCTTGTTTGGCAAAGTCCAAGTGGGCTGTCATGTGCCTTTTACTGAGGAGTGGCTTCCGTCTGGCCACTCTACCATAAAGTCCTGATTGGTGGAGTGCTTCAGAAATTGTTGTCCTTCTGGAAGGTTCTCCCATCTCCACAGAGGAACTCTGGAGCTCTGTCAGAGTGACCATCGCCCTTCTCCCCCAATTGCTCAGTTTGTCCGGGCGGCCAGCTCTAGGAAGAGTCTTGGTGGTTCCAAACCTCTTCCATTTAAGAATAATGGCCACTGTGTTCGTGGGGACCTTCAATGCTGCATAAATTGTTTGGTACCCTTCTCCAAATCTATGCCTCGATCATGTCTCGGAGCTCTACGTACAATTCCTTCGACCTCTTGGCTTGTATTGGGGGAAAAAAACAATATTTTAGCTGGTAACTGAAACTGATTACAGTTAGTTTTTTGGTAATCAGGTCCTAACCCTGGTCTGTGTTGGTGGTCGTGGAGCAGTTGAGTATGTTGGAGGCGTGTACCTGTCAGTCGCTGCCACCGCTTTGAGTTACAGGCAACGTGGCTTAAGGAGTTGCGTAACAAAAGGGTTGTATGTACGAGCGCTATCAGGTTAAAGATCGGTTGATATCAGGTTGAAGATCGGTTGATATCAGGTTGAAGATCGGTTGATATCAGGTTGAAGATCGGTTGATATCAGGTTGAAGATCGGGTTGAAGATTTATATTAGTAAATCATAATCTTATGAACTATAGAGTGAAAAGGTGGTATTTGAAAGAGAACAATTGGACAAGCAAAAATAAGATGAATTCAAGTTTCTGAATCTTCCGTTTGTATCACTAACTTTATTGCCTTTCAGTCAGTCCCACAAGGGCCTTGACCTTTGTGACCTTTAGGCACAGTCTTTGATCCGTGATGTCATTGCCGTGGGTCAGGGAGCTCAGAGAATGAAGAGTGAGAGTGCTCCTTCCACAGACAGACAGACAGACAGACAGACAGAC